>NC_073691.1:181073827-181146327 GCF_029784155.1 Uranotaenia lowii
TTGCGACACCGACAATGTCATGCCAATTTTCTTATACTGTTTAGAATCAAACCAGGGTAGTTTTAAACATATATTTACTTCAAAAATCAAAAGAAAAGTTAATCGAGTGTAAAGGCGAGGTAAAATTGAACGCATTTTCGCTTGATACCCTCCTTCAAAGTCTTTACAGAGTGTCATCCAGTACCAGTTTCTCAGTTTTTTTTTCTTTTTCTTAACATGTCCTTGCTCTTCCGAAGTTCTCGCTTCATTATTGCCCAGTACTGCTCCACCGGGCGCAGCTCCGGACAGTCTGGTGGGTTCATGTCCTTTGGACAGAATTAGCCTCATTCCGCTCCAGGACACATTCTGGCCAAAATAGCGGTTCTTCGTCGTGCTGCTGCAAGAACGGCAAAAGGCGCTCCTCGAGGCACTAAGATTTGTAGATCTCGCCTTTTACTGTGCCCTTTGTCACGAAAGGCTCACTCCTCAGTCCGCAAGAGCAGATGGCCTGCCAAACGAGATATTTGGATGCGAACTTCTACATTTTCTTCTTCTTAAATTTGTCCACATCAAACTTGCCGGTGGAAAACTCCAACCCCGAAATTTGCTTAGAATCGGCTTTTATAAACGTTTCGTCGTCCATCACACAGCGGCCATATTTTGTCAGGATCTTCTCGTAGAGCTTCCGTGCCTGAGTTTTACTCGTCGATTGTTGCCGCTCATCGCGGTTTGGGAAGTTCTGTACCTTGTATGTATGTAGTCCAGCTCACTTCTTTGCATTCTGGACGTAGCTCTGCGACATGCGGATTTTTTTAGCCAAATCACGGCTTGAGGCTGCGTCTTTTTGTTCTCCGGTACCGGTTTTCTTCCAGCTGTTTTTCCGTAGTCCAACTTCAATAGCTCCTGGAACCGCTTCAACACTCTGGAGACGGTTGAATGGTGAATGTTCAAGATTTTTCCTAACTGCGCCGGTGCGACAGGTCAGGAAGTTCCAGGTGTTTGGAAAGAATTTGTTCTCTCGACTCGCGTTGGTTCACCTGTATTTTCGTTTAATCGAAAAACACGACTGCGAGTTTGACAGCTTGTAAACAATACACATCAATGAGAAAGTGTGCAAAATTTGGTTGATTTTTACCCAATGGTAAAAAAGTTATGCCCTGTTGAATGTGTCGCAATAATTTCGTGTTCGCCCTTTATCTTTCTAAAAGCTTTATTCATACATATTTTAAATTTAGATATTAAATAATCAGATAGATTTGCGAGGAGTTCAAATTAAACACAAGAACTTTCTAAAATAAATTATACCGTAATCCGGAGTAAGATTGATAACTTTTTTCAATATTTTTCGATTATTTTTGCTGTTAAGAGGAATGTGGAATTTTCTTATTTTTGAAACCAGTACTGGACTCCTATGAACGTAGAACATGGTTGCAGAAATTTATTAGACTACTTACTAGATAAACTCGACAAATCGCTCAATTGCTTCTTTTTTACATTTCCTACATATATCGCATCAGAATGGTCACTCAATTACCAAATTACTTATTGAAAAAAAACTTGTCCGGAATGAGGATCGAACCCCGACCTTTGTGATGAGAATCGAACACGCTACCACTAGATCACGCCTAGATGTTTTTCTAACTGAAATTAAAACTCGAAGTGGTGATTTGATTTTGCAAGCACCTCAATGCAGTTTTTGTGACTTACGAAATCCCGTTTTGCGCACTTTTGTGCCCTTTATGTGACTTAAGTCCCGTACAACGTACGTATAAGTCACTTTTGCAACTTTCAAGTTTATTAATGAGTACACATTGTTCACTCATGGGAATTGGGCAAAACAAGTCACATACAACGTACATATTTATCACTTTTGCAACTTTCAAGTTCAATAATGAGTACATAAAGTTCACTAAAGGGAATTGGTCAGTTGATTCTCTTTGTCAGCCAATATGAAACTTCCAATGCCTTCATTCAAGTAAATTTGTGACTTTTGGTTGCTTGGGTAGCCTTTAGTCCTAGACTGGCTTACTCTTGGAAAATGTCCCTATTATTGAAATATCAAAAATTTACTTTAAACTACAACAAAAACTACATCAAAACTATATATTTACTAAGGAAAAAAGTTGAACTCTCACATAAATCAACCTGTTTGCTTCTAAACGCATTGATTTTAACAGGAAAGGTGTTTGTTTGCGAGCCTTTGAAAAAATAGATATTCCAAGATTTTGAAATTACAGTTTTACTTACATTTGAAATTTTCAAAAACAAATTATTGATGTTTATGTGGAAAAATTTCATGATGATCCAAGGTACCCCGATGATCAATATTACCCCGGTTTACGGTACTGATTTCACCCTCAGAGATTAATATCAAACTGTGAAGAGTAGAGCAGCGCAATTCATGATGAAAAAAACAGTGTATCAACTAAATATCCAGAATGCGATCGAACAGCCATGAATTAGAAAATAAATGGACAACAAAAATAAACAACAGGAAAAATGCAAACAAGATACAGCATGTGCTGTGCCACTTAGAAAGAATGTTAAGACCATACAAGTTATAAATAGAATTTAAAAACAATAGTTACTGCGCATTTTAAAAATTAAGTCATTTTCAAACGGTGTGAAATAGTTTTTAACGGAAGTCATAAAATCTGGGATAACCTATACAAAATATTCAAAATGCTTAGCAAATTTGTAAGCGAGCTAATTAGCGATTAGGAATTATAACTTACTGATAGCATATCGTGTGATAAAACTTTGTTGTTAAGAAAAAAAATTGCAAACTAAGGAGTCTATTCAAAAAAAAAAAATAAAAATGGAAAACTTCGTTTTGTTAATAACTTCTGCAAGCATGAATGAAAATTGATGAAATTTTCAGTAAAGTTACCTACTAGTGTGATGTTAACATGTGCAAATTTTTGTGACATTCTTTCAAGTGGTTTTCGAGATATCGTCCAATGCAAAAAATCATTGAATAAATTTTTTGGGCAGGATCACGAAAAATTCAGGAAATTCCCAGTTGGAGACTTTAAAACAGCTGGAAATCGACTAAAATTCATATGGTAAATCGATTAAGGAGTCCTAAAGTGTGCTAATTCATTTTAACTTTCATTATTCATGGAGGATGATTGACTCTATGAAGGTAAGGAATATTAGAGATTTTATCAAGCGCAAATCAAAAATTTCGATTGGGGAAGTGACAAAAAAAATGTATTAGTTCATCTAACTGACTAATAAATACGAATAACTTCATTTCTGCAAAAAAAAAGCTGCCCGCCGTAAAAATAAACAAAATACGGTGGTCAAATCGTGCGCAAAATATTGGAACCGCTAGCGGGGAGATATTTTTAAAAATTACGTAAAGGACAGCAAAACGAACTCTTTAGCGGGCACCCGGCAATTTTCGTTGAAACTTTTCGTTGACAAGTCTCGACTTGATGTTCCGGAGATGAAAAAAGAGAAAAAAAAATTAAAAATTTGATGTCTAGCACTGGAAGTGGTTGACGATCTGTGAAAGCTGAAAATTAGTCACCGTTTCATAAGTATTGACACAATGAATGACTAAATTATAAAAAAATGTTGCCTCCAAATGCAACCTTTTTCCCTAAATAATACTTCCATAGATCCTACAAAGTTAATACAATATTTTGGTTGGATCTGGCATGGTGCAATTACTCCTACTCAAAAACAGAGGTGGAGTGATTCAAAGTTAAATATGTTGTTTTTGTGTCGAAGTAGGACAATCTGCTGAAATTGTCATAACTTCGATCAAATTTCAAAATTTGAGTAGTTTTGAAAGTCAAGCTTCTGAAAAAAAAAATAATCAAAAAAGCCTTCATTTGGAAAAAAGCTGGTTCATAGTATGCATTATAGATGGCGCCCAAAAAATAAAGTCAATGAACTTCTTCATTGGTCGCTTTCTCGAAAACCACTTGACAGAACCTCAAAAAAATATGCCAAAATTGTTAGAAATAAACTACTTTACTATACAAAATAAATAACCAATAATACGAGAGTAAATTGAAAAATATTCAACCTACTACAGCCATCTTGTTGAAACATTCGGTTTTCTATTTTGTTCCTCCGGCATCATTCAACAGCAGCAGACTTCTGCTGTCACGAGCAGAATCAAAACATTGTTTGTTTTGGTTCCTCTTGCTATGTCCGATTCGCAATCGAGAACAATAGATCAATGATTGCAGATGACAGGTGATGATGATAAACGCGGTACAAATGTTGACATCATCACACGGTTAGGCGAGACTACTCAAATTGGGTTCGTGGTAACACAGCAGTGTTGCCAGATATTCTGGGTAAAAATTTCAAAGTACTCATTGAGAAATGAGTACTTTCCCGCTTAGGGAATATGAGAAGTGGAAAGTGACAAATAGCTTTCGCTAATGTAATGGGTAGTTGTTTAATGACTTGACGAACAAACCTGAATAAAGATAACTCCAATCCACCACTGAAACCTGCTTTTTCAACACATCTATTAGCGATTGTTTCTACATCAATATTTGAGAGCGCTTCTGTGGATACGCAGTGCCTGTTTACAAAATTTTACAAACGAGAAATGGAGTCCGAAGAATTTGTTTGGTGTTGCTGCGCTCAAGAAATGCAACTCAAAACTCATCAGTTTGAGGAAAGCAATAAACCAAATCCCATTTTGTGAACTAATTTGGCTCATTTTTCGTTTCTTAAACACTAATCTCGACGGGAATGAACAGCAAATTGAACATTCTTAAAAAAAAAGTCGAAAAGAAGGTTTTTTTTCGAAACGACAAAAACGAAGATTTTGATATCAAAGCTATAGTAAGATAATAAGATAATATTTTGAATAATTAGTTTGATATGCTCTCCTGATCGGTATGAGTTCAAGAAATTTTTCAGATCATCCTCGTAAGAAGAAACGTATTTATTTTCAAAAATTCCTTAATGAATGTTTTTCAGATTATCGATATTTGGCAATGTAAGGCTAGTGTTTATAAGTATATTGGTGTCATTTCTAAGCTAAATCTTCTGGTAAAGATTATTTTCCAAGTATTAATACGGAATGGTAAGATCAAACAAGTCACTGTAGACAAGTATTAACCAGTTGTTTCAAATCAACTTTTCTAGGTATTTATTGATGGTAGTTTATAGCGCTATCGTAAATCGTTTAAACTTATTGGCATTTCTTTTCGCTAACTTTTAATTTTGTTATTTTCGCCAATTTCACAATTTCGTTGATATTTTTTTGTCCGTAAAAAAATCTATTTGCTTTGAACCATTTTCGTGGATCTATTGTATTAATCGTATCATATACCTACCGAGTATGTTAATATCTGTTCATTCCATAATAATGCAATAAAATAAACACAATCCACCCTTATAACAATTGTAGTCACCGGATATGCAAGTGTGGACGAACGACTATCTCCGAGGCACGGGCATGGAAATGTACACCGAGACGCTCAGTCCGTCGTTCATAGGCATGCCATTTGCGCAGGCCACCGAGTAAGTTGACAGGGTCAAGGGAAAAGTCCCGCACTAAACAAAGTATGCAACAACAACAAAAACCAAAAAAAAAATATGAGAACCCCTCTAAACTGTGCAAGCCAACAATGTCAAAAATCAAACCAATCCCTCCTAAACAAAACAAAATCTGTTCTCACCACTACCTTGAAATCCGCATGATCTCAAATCAACCGAATTTTGTACTTTAAAAATACATTCGAGCTATCCACTAATATATGTAGACTCACGAAATTTGGGATCATAAAGGTTTCGTTGTAGTCTCAAACTCTTGTCATCACTACTTCTACTACTACTACTATTTCTACTACTCCAAACGCTGTAATTATTATGTGTATGTACTCTAGTTGTTGTGACCACCTTTACCTACGATTGCAATAAATTGTGTCACTCAAAACAAAAAAATTAAACACCGACACAATACCTTTCTAGGTTCTTGTCAAGAATTCGCTCGCCATTTTTCCTACCCTCCTGTATTCAACTGACGACAGCAGTCTCACGAAGTGTTATCAAAGTGAAGATATTTCACTACTCCTAATGCGTTGGTAGGAGACCAAAGGAAAATTAAAACCAGAAAGAATATTGACAATCAAATATCACCAATATTGGCCGTTGTTGTTAGCAGATAAACACACTACTGAATAAATTGGAAACAATCGAGACAGTCAATCAGAAGTGTTTAGTATAAGTACTTAGGGCTTTCCTGCATTGTGAAGTCGCTCTGTTCGTATGTGTACGTATGTTTGTATGTGTGTGCGTGCGCTCCAAACGCTTTGTCCTAAGGTGAATGTATGACCAAATGATATCGATGATTGGTTTGCTTCTGACGGATGGAATGCTCTTGGGAAATTACAGGTTCATGGCGTGGTGGACTGAGTCGTTTAGGGGTCACTTTTGAATTTCTCAAACCCTGGTGTTTAAAAAGCTTCGTTTTGTATCAAAATTCATCCATGATATTTTGCAGAATTTTTAAGTAACGTTTACATGAGTAAATTTGAACTTTTAGGTTTGTATGGGAAAATTGATTATCTTGTACTGGAAAATCAACATTATTTTTGTTCCTTCTGTAGAACCGAGCTTGCTTATGGTTGTTGTGCCAATTTATTAACCATTTTAAGGAAATTTTCCGCTGAACTACTTTGTCCAAGACCGTAACTTTGTATGTTATAAGACTAAAAAGTTTTTAGCTGTTTAACTGGGGTATGTCTTTTGGCATTGAAAAACAATAAATTCAATTGACATCACTGCTGATGCCTGCGAAGTATTGCATCAAAAGTAGTCATGCAAAACTTCGCTAGGCACCTAGCAGTGATGTCAATTGAATTTATTGTTTTTAGTGCCAAAAGACATACCCCTGTTAAATAGGTAATAAGTTTTTTGCCTAATTGGACGTAACGGTCTCAAAAAAAAATTCATCAGGAAATTCCCGTTAAAGAATTTATAAATTGGCACAACAACCATTAGTAGGCTCGGTTCCACAGAAAAAAAAAACAAAAATAATGTTGATTTTTCAATACGCAATATTGAATTTTCCCATACAAACCTGAAAGTTCAAATTCACTCATGTAAACGTTACTTAAAAACCGTGCAAAAAACCATGGACGAGTTTTGAACCATAACGAAGCTTTTTAGACCCCAGGGTTTAAGAAACTCAGAAATGACCCCAAATCGACTCGGCTAATGGCGTAGTTTATTTCGACAATCTAGAAAATCGCTTGCAATTGAAATTTCCTAGTCCGAATGCTGAGCTCTGTCGCGTAATTTTTCAAGTTGAGATTCAAAATTAATGTATATTAAGAACTCGATATAAAGAAAACACAATCTTCCCAAAGAATCGAACATTTTCGCTACACAAATGAACCTGGCAATTTCAAATTTACCTTTAAATTTCCAAACATTCCCCTGTCAGTGATATGCTTTGCCTTTTCTCTAGCGGAAACTGAATTGTCACCTGAAATGGCAGGTCAAGGTTAAAGTTTCTTTATCATTTGCATTAAGATCCAAGAATTAATCATAATTGATCTACAGAGGCTTTCAATGTTTGCTTGTTCACGACTATGAAATCATTGAAAACATATTCATCGACAGAATAAACCAAAATATTGCTGCGCTTTGCACTGATATTTTAATAGCGAATATTTACAAAGGAGGCAGTAAGACAATTTCTTCAAAACCGAATTATGAATAAATTTCTTAAAAAAACAAATGCCAGAATGGGCATTGTTGTGCGACAACCTAAAGTCAAATTAGTTATAGATTTCAATTCTGGATTCAAATTGAAAGTCTAAAATAAGAATTTTGTTCTCAGAGACGTTGAATAATCATCAACATAGGATTTAAGAAATTTGCCATTATAAAAATACTAATTTCCTTTCATTTGAATTTTTAAATCAGTCAATCATGCATGTCTGATGTTGCTAAACATTTTTTTTTCAAACGAAAATATCACCTATATGGTGTCCCATTATGTCTAAGCACAATTTAAAATAAACAGATTAAGCAAATTCATTTTTTTCACTTTCATGTTCTCTATAGTTCTTTTACAGTGAATCAGTAAAAAAAAAAAGATTCCAGTCAATCGTATTTTTTTGATCGAAGACTGCTCATTAGCTTCAGCAAAGACAGATTTTCTTAAAAACAAATTGGCATGGGACCAACAAGTTTCAATCGGTCTCCCTTGAAGACAATTTGGTGGATTCATCTCCTTCGATACGATCTGAACTTTGCGGGATTGGGAGATCGTTCTTGCGGATCATAGGCGAGCCTGCTTAAGCGTTTGGTGTCAATTAATAAATTTTCCTTGGGAAATTCTCAGCTGAACAACTTTGTCGAAGACCGTAACTTCGTATCTTATAAGACAAGAAAGTTTTTAGCTGTTCAACAAGAGTATGTTTTTTTTTGGCATTGAAAAACAATAAATTCAATTGACATCACTGTTGGTGCCTCTCGAAGTATTGCTTGGAATGTGGTCATGCAATAACTCGCTTGGCACCTAGCAACACATGTCAATTTAGTTTAGTGTTTTTCAATGCCCTATTCAACAGTAAATTGCCTTTTTTGTCTAATGAGATACAAAGTTACGGTCTTCGACAAAGTTGTTCGGCGAAAAATTTCCTATTAAGAATTTATAAATTGACACCAAAACCATATGCTGGCTCGGAGGCAATCTTCTCACTGGCGTAAGCGCGCATGAATTTCCGGTCCAAAGTTTTGTCCACCGGACCCGGTTTCAATTTGTCCACGAATGCTGCCTTCCTCTCCATATCTACGAATCGCATTTCGAACCGCTCTAATGCTTACTTCTTCCATTTTTGCCAACTGGCTCAACGAAGTTGGGGGAAATACGCACGTTAACAACACACAGCAGAAATCAGCTGTTTAAACGTCATCCGGGATGAGCAGGGTTGTATCATAACCGTGCTTAGACATAATGGGACACACCCTATAACAGTAGATAAAATCAAATCTTTTAAAAAGTTCCAAATTACATGAAATTATTTAATTCGGTTTAGGTTCTCTTTGCAATCTCTAAGATATGCTGTTTCATTTGAAAAATAAAACAACATTCATATATTTGTCATCCAGGAAAAGAAATCAGGTTGTATTAAAAAAATATATAACAAATTTTACTTTTAAGTGTTTTTTGTTTTTGTTTTTTTTTATTTAGTTTATTTCCGTTAAGAATACATACAAAGTAGGTACATAAGTATTAATAATGTCTATAATCAAAATCAAATTTACTTTGTGAACCGGAGTGAGGTGGTGACATAAATTGTCGTCCATCTTGGATTTTGAGCAATGTGCCCAGTTTAACACTTCACGGTTCACAATCCTGCGTCGCCGTTGTTGTTTTGTTTGCAATAGTTCTGTATTTTGTTTTGAACGCCATCTTCTGTTCGTTTTGACCGCTTCTCAACTGTTGCGTCCCTTGTTTTTTCACATATCGCCTCTTGATTTTCTCTACCAACCTACTTACAGTCGCCAGATACGCAGGCCTGGCAAAATGATTACCTGCAGGGTACCGGATGTGAGATGTATACCGAAACCTTGTCACCTTCTTTTACCGGCATGACATTTCCGCAAGCCAGCGAGTAAGATCCCTGTTTTTAAACGTCTCTCAAACATTCTAACCAAACAAAACCCAAAAAACTACTCTACTACGGTTTCCCGTTATCTCGTTATAAACAATAGAAAACAACAAACCGCCGATCCTTTTTCGGGAGAACACTGTTCGACAAAAGCAATCTTAAATGGCAACACTGAATGTCAATGCCTTATTTTTACCTGAAAATTGCCGGAAAAGGGCACATTTCTTGTTAAATGAGTTCACGAGAAAAAACTTTTCATTAAAGAAAAACGAAAAAACTTCTATATCGAATACGAAACACTTGCCTCAATGATTTCAACAGTCAAATTAGTTAAAACAAAATTTTCGTACATTCCAGACTTTGCCTTAAGTCCATGAAAATTCCAAGTTTTCATGGCTGCTGATGCAAATTTCTCATTCAACATTTTATTCAGTTAGGTTGTTGTCTAATGTGCGGAGCAGACGCGTAAAACCTCCAAACAAGTTTAGTTTCGCCAACAGATTTTGTTGAACAGTGTAAACTCCAAATTCATTCCATATGCAATCCAGATACCGGTACAGTATCTATCGAACGCGAGCCATTGCAGATTCCTGATTCGGGAACATCAAGATACGAAAAATTGAATAAAGATCAACTGAATCAGAAATATGTAGTTGAAAATCAAGACATCAAACCAATAGTTTCGAAAATTCAGTAATCATTAAAAAATCGATAACATTCAAAGTCAAAAAACTAAAAAAACAGAAGTAGAATTTCAAATTTGATGAACAAGAAACCCTCAGACTAAATGAAGATAAGAATTCATTGACAGGACATTGAATAGAACCAGAAATCGAGTTCTGTCAATGCACAGTGATCTAGGACGGACCTCATCGTGACAAAATTAATTAGGAAGATATTATGAAGAAATTACGAAGATAATACTAAATCAAATAGTAGGACGTGTTAATTTTGCAAGATTTAAACATAAACTTTCTCCAGTGAACAGATGAGGCCAAATTGTCTTCTGCAAAGTTGTAGCCAACAGTTTTGGAGGCAACATAGCCCAAGACACCAAATACATATGTCGATTTTTTTTAAGAGAGTTATGATTTTTTGAAAGTTGAAATTCTAAATTGTGTCGATTTGGCTCCAACTTTTGTGAATGAATTCATACAAGAAAGACAAAAGTTTTCTCATCATTTGGATGAAAGTAATATTCGCACATTTTTCTCTCAGCAAGCAAACTTGTATCTGAAGACGTTCGTTAGTTATAAAGGATTTTTTTTTAACAAAAACTTGTACTTATTAAACGGTCATATCTTTTGTTAAAAAAAATCCCTTATAACTAACGAACGTCTTCAGGTACAAGTTTGCTCTCTGAGAGAAAAATGTACGAATATTAATTTCATACAAATGATGAGAAAACTTTTGTCTTTCTTGTATGAATTGATTCACAAAAGTTAAAGCCAAAATACTGTTATTTTAGATTCATCCTAACATTTCAACTTTCAAAAAATCTCTTAAAAAGCCGACATGTGTATGATGTGGTGTCTTGGGCAATATTTCATCAAAAACTGTTGGATACAACTTTGTAGAAGACAATTTGATTCTATCTGTTCCCTGGAAAAAGTTTTTATGTGTAAATCATGCAAAATTGACACATCCTAATATTTGTTTTAATACTATAAAACCGCACGGTTTGATGAGAATTTTTTGCTCAAAATACTATTTTATTATTTTCGTAATTAATTTTGACACAATAAAACTCCGTCCTGAACCACTGTGCAATGTTTTGCTTCAGGAATCATGGCCGTGTACGCGAATTCCATTCGATCCGATACTGTACCTGCTAGTTGGTCACTCCCTGATTGTACATTTCCAGTTTGCATCCGTTTTTTCATTGTTACTATTTTGGTGATATGAAATAGTTTCCAACAATTTACTTGACCAAACCTGTTCCCGAAACCAGTTCCCAAAGTTTTCGAATTTAAGCTAACATAATATTAACATTTTTCTCTAATCGTAGAGTAGAAAATTGCTTCCATTAAAAATCACACAGATTGACTAAAGCTGCCTGTGTTTGTTTGTTTCCTTTGTATGGGTTTTTTCTTCCTAGTGATAACTCGATTAGAATAGACGATTTTTTTGATAAACTCTGCTGCAAGGGTGAGCAAATGATTGACACGACACAAGAAACTGGTTCATTTAGCACTAAGTTCGGAAAAACGCTGCTTTTCGAGAAGCCCGAATCTGAGCTCGGTTTTCGGTGACCTTCTCTCGATTTTAGTATTCCAATTCCATTAAAATATATTTCTATCTCTGACAAAATGAATTCCGAGTTGAACATCATCAAAACAAACTCATTCAGGAGTATAATTTTATCGCTTTTTTACAATCCAATATTATCACTCTGAATGAAAGCCTTTTAGTAAAAAACTGGATACCAACAGAAAAATTAATAATCTGATTTTTATTATACTTCCGGTTTTGGTAATAAAATTTAAAAAAAATAAAATCAATCTTTTTCGCATGCTTATTTAGTAGAACTTAAAGTTTTGGAAAATTGCTGTTAAAATTTAGGAAAATGTGCTGAACCAGTTTGTTGGAAGGGTCAATAAATCGCAGCTGGAGAACCTTGGCCTTGCAATAATAGAAAGAATTTTACTTAGTATAGAAACATTATTTTTCTAGTCGCCGAGAACACTAAGGGCAAACTACTTTTTATTTGAGTGTGGCCACTTCTGGTTTCCAACGTGCGATGCTCCCCACGAAAATCATCGCCGGTTTTTTGCCTCTTGTAGTATCACGTTTGTTTCTTGAATTCTTAAGTCTCTGGAAATCATCAAAATCTAACTTATTTCAGTTAACTCAACCTGAACCATTTATATGCTAATCAGCACTAAATTTATCGGTAAATGGAACACCCTCGGCCATATTCCGCTCAAATCTGCGCTGCGCCATCGTAACGGGAAGCACCAAAGCCATCTGTCTAGACTTCTTGATGAAACTGGCAACACTGCAAAGTTCGCTTCCGCGTAGAACAACTAGCGCTTCCAGCTTTCCGTACCGCTAACTAGCACCTTAGTAATTTGCATGAAATCTGCTTCAAGGAGTTCATATGTCACTCTCAAGCATATAGCGTTTACTCGAACTTCATAGGTGTTCATTGACGACCGATCTGTTCCATAAGCATTTGGAGAGATAGCTGTCCATCTTTGAAGCGCCCGGAATATGCTGCTATCGCTGTATCGAGAATTTATGAATGAGCAAAAGTAGAAACTAGAAGTAGATTCATTTAGAGCCACTGCGTAGGCACTTTGTCCTATCTCAGCGTACAGCACTGCTTCTTCGGGTTAACAAAACCATCACAAGAACACCGAACGTCAAACTCAGTTGAATCTGTTGAAGCACCTGTACATAGACTAACACGATTCGAAAATTAGTTAAGATAGAAAAAAATAACCTCTTCCTTCCTTCCTATCGATCCTATCCCGATCTGTCGTAATCCTAAACTACACACAACAGTAATAGTCACAGTAGAGCGAAATGTCTCATCACTTCAATCGAAGATCTAACGCCTTGATTTCTGCCCTCGTTTCATCTTTCTTCTGATGATGAACTTACCACACTCACTTGTTATCCGAACCCTGGGTAAACTCTGAAAGATTGTGCTTTACCAAACTGAAATTGCTGCTGCTGGCAATCGAGATCAAAGGGGAGGAAGGTGACGACAGCAAGATTTCCATCAACCCACGAGGGGCGAAAATCCACGCCAACACCCAGGGCTTCTTCATCGCGCAGAGTGCGGACGAAGTTAAGAGGTAAGTACCGGAAACCATAATGTACTAGCCAAAATGTTTTAGTTTTTGTATAGGGCTCAAGCATTCAGCATTTTTTGGATTGATGGATACATTTTCGGGCAGCAACTGGCACATCTTGATCGATGTTGACTCGAGTTTTAAGAAATAGAAACCATAGATATTTTGTAGATTGTTCCAAAACTAACCTGTGCAAAATTTCAAAGATCAATCGAACTTGATTTAGGGATGCTTTAAAATTTTAATTTTTTATTTCAAATGACTTCAAAATGCATAAAACGTCAAAATCTAGTGTTAACTTTTTTTTTTTTTTTTTAAGTATGTTTATTTGTCTAGTAATTGGTTTAAATTAGGTTTTTAACATTCAGTATTTAAATAAAAAAGTAGATCATTCGTATCTATTGCAGTGCTGGATTCATAAACATAAATAACGTAGTTAGAAAACACTTTTAAAATATTAACTTTTTGATCTGGTCCTATCCGTTGCAGTGTCGGATATCGTAGGTCTTCAAATGAGAGCCGCCCTCGTCCATTCGTAATCACTTCGATTTTCCTTTGAAGAACATCCCATGCTGGTGAAACTCGATTACATGTCGCAAATTTATGTTCTAGAGTTTCAATGTTGTTACAGTGATCACAAAATTCACTGATTGTTCTCCCCATCCTATGCAACAATTGTTTGTGCGCAATTCTTTCATTTGTCAGCAAGTAAAGTATGTCTCGCTGTTTCGAAGATAAACGACGACAAGCTATGTTTTTCCACGTCCTGGGCCAGTTTATTGTAGGGTGTTTCACTTCTACTTTGGGTCTGTCGGTCTGTTGCAAGAACCAATCGTAGATGGATGCCGAAGACGGTCGCTGACGAATGTTTCCAGGAAGCTGAATTGCTGTCTGTGCAATGAACTTCAAGCAGCGCAAATCGCTAGGTATGTTGTGTGTTGCACTGTTTGCTTGAAGAAATGAACCATAAAACGGGATGCATTCTGATTCGCATAGATGTCTGTTCAACAGCAGAGCTTTGCACTTTAGAGCCGGAAGATGTAGGTTAAGTCCACCGTCAGCAATACTACGAGCAAGTTGCTGTATCGGTACTCGTGTAGGGAAATTTCTCCAGAGGAACGAACCAATTGAACTTGCTAGTTTAGCAGTGTGAAGGCAGTAGGGCGGGAGCAAGGACGCAACATACCAGATTCGAGAGGAGACGAAAATATTCAGGAGTAGAACTTTTTGATGGACTGTCAATATTCTTGTTGTGTGTAGCCAGATGAGTTGAGAAAATTTACTCACAATCGCATTCCAATTTAGTCGAATCATAACACGGATTGAATTGGCGAATATTACTCCGAGAACTTTAAGAGTATTATCCGTCCTTAACCAATCGACAGTCAATGGGGATCCATTGATAGTTCCAACGTCGATGGCACATGATTTTTGCAGATTCAACTTCGCTCCCGATACTCGTTCAAAGCTCTCGAAAATTCTTTTGATCGCATCAATTTTTTCGGTAGAAGTCACGATCACAGTTACGTCATCGGCGTACGCAACTACTAGATCTGTCCCACAGGCTCGTTCCAGTTCTCGTAGTAGAGGTTGCAAATATAGTACAAATAAATGCATGGAGAGAGGATCTCCTTGTCGTACAGATCGATGTATATGGATTGAACTGGATAGATGGCCGTTGATAAGTATTCGTGACGATGATTTCTCTGCAATACGAGAGATCAACCCGACAAGATTCCGATGAAATCCGAGTGAGCACATGGTACGAAAAAGATAGCTGTGTTCGACCCGATCGAAGGCATTAGATAGGTCAAATGAAATCAGCTTCCCTTTCTGTCCTGTTGCATTTAGCTGGGCTATTCTGTCTTTCAGCGAAAGAGTTGCTTGAAAGATATTTCGGTTTCCGTTCGCACACTTTTGGGATGACGTTAGAATATTGTTTTGATTGAGCACTTTTTCAATTCTTGTTTTTAGTATCCTCGCCAACAGTTTATAATCGTAATTGAGAAGCGAAATGGGCCTGAACGATTGAACTGTATGATCACTTCCGCGTTTTTTCACAAGCACTATTATTCCAGATACGAATTCTTCGGGAATATTCCCATTCAGAGCTTCGTTTAACACTAAGTTTAGTTCTCGATGTATCACATCAAAACACTTTAGGAAAAACTCCTTCGGTAAACCATCTGGTCCGGGAGATTTTTTTGAAGCACTTTTTTGTATTGCGTTGTAGATATCTATCGTTTCGATTTCGTTCGTACAGGCCTCATTTGCTTCACAATCATTTGGAATTATCTGGTTACACTGGAACACATTTTCTTCACTGTTCACTTGTTCGCTTCGGTACAGGTTCGAAAAGTGCCGGAACACTCTCTCTCGAATGGCATCTGGATCGTCGATACGTCCTCGTTCATCTTCCAGCAGCTTGATATTGTTTCTCTTCCTTTTTCGCTCACCGATTTGAAATGTGGACAAGGGCTCTCCCGCAATGTGTGTTTCGTTTATTCTTATGAAGATATCATTGAACCTCCTGTGATGCGAGAGCATTTCTCCCTTGAGTTTGTTGATGGTTTGGATTAGTGCCGGGTTTTGGTAGTACGCATCGTACGCTCGCTGTAGCAGCCCATAAAGACGTTGCTGCTCGTTATAGAACCGGTCGAAAACAATTTTGGATTTCCAGCGGAAGAAAGACTTCAGTTTAGGCTTAGCGCATGGTATCCACCATTGGATCCAGGAATCAAAGTGTCTACGTTGTCTGACCCAGAACTGCCAACAAACGTGGAGCTCTTCGATATTTTCATTTGTCAATACGTGCGGTCGGAGCGACCAAAAACCTCGACCGGGGCTTTGATCCGGTAGTGGGAGGCATATTCTGGTAGAGAGGGCTTTATGATCGGAGAAACAAACGACATGCACAGCTGCGGTTCGTATTTGATTCCGAAGGCTGTCAGACACATACAAGCGATCCAGTCGAGACGAGGAGTTGTGGGAAATGTAGGTATAACCTGAGTCGCTAGGATGTAGTTGTAGCCACACATCAACAAGGTGAGATTGCTGAACAGCTGTTTGCAATGCCGGACTGGTGTTGATTCCCGTTGCATCACTCTGACGAATCACACAATTGAAATCTCCACCGAGAATGATATGGTCGGTAGGGTGACGAAGATAGAATGCTAGTGTGCTGTTGAAGAAGCGCTCTCGATCAGCTCGAAGAGCTGTTCCGGAGGGAGCATACACGTTGCACAAGGTAATATTTTGTATACGTACGGCTATAAGGCGACTATCAAGACTTTTTTCGACGTGCGAAAATCTGATGTGGTCTTTGAGAGCTATTGCGGTGCCTCTTCTGGACTCATCGACATTACATAAGACCGTATACCCAGGAAAGTTCAGTTGGTTGTTAGGCACTTCTTGAAGAAATACGATATCAAAATCCATCATACGTATAAAAGTAGTTAGAGCGTGTGTTTTTGTGTTGTTTGTGATTGTATTAATGTTTATTGTACCAATATTACAGCTGAGAAAAGGCATCACGAGCGGGCTTCTCTCTCGGGCTCGGGTTGTTGTCCGTCTACGAGTTTTTGTTTTTTCGTAAGTCGTTTCGGTCGTTGTCTGGTACTCGAAGCATCAGATTTGTCAGAGTCATTTCCATCGGGTGAAATGTCGACATCGCTACACGCGACTGCTGGTCGGGCGGATTTAGATGCGGCTACGGGAGGTGGCATTTTGTCGGTGTCTGTTTGTTTCGGGAGCGGTTGGGTCGAAGCTGTTGTTTTTGAGCTGGATGGAGTTGGGTCCGAGGCTACCGCCTTGGTTGTTGTTGGCTTTCTAGCCTGAGCTTGTGGTGGTTGTGTGTAGAACTTCGCTACGTTGGAGTATAGAAGTCTACCAGATTGGTCTGCGGTAAGTTTTTGTACCAGCAGTCTCTTGTTCTGCACACAGGGAATTCCTGTGTGGACAAATTCGCAGCAGTGAACACAGGTTTGCCTTTGGCCCTTATATACAACCGCTGTCGTTTCATTTTGGATTACGACGGAGGATGGTATATTTTTGGTCACGATCATTCGTGCGGCACGTACGCCCGTTGGTGTTCCTCCGAAAAGGAATTTTTCGTCCCACAGTATATCCCGTACGGACAGCACTTCGCCATACGATCGTAAAAAGTCGGCAACTTGATCGTTGGAAACTGCTCGCGTTAGATCAAAGACCCTCACTTCCACAGCCCCGTCTTCCATCGTCACACGAATTTTGTAGGTTTTACCGTCGACAACAACCTCATGCTTGTTATCGTGTTCCTCGACGATCTGCTCGGCGAGTTTAAGGTCAACGACCTCAACAAAAACTGATCCGCTTCGGCGGTTTGGCTGAATCATCAGTACATTTTCTCGCGTTAAACAAAGTTTATGCGCGATGAACTTATGTACGTCCTCGTAAGAAGGTGGTTTTGGTAGAAGCGAAAAGTCGACGCGAAAAGTATTTTCGCGCCTCCCCATCACGAAGCCACAATACGGCGAACCGATACTTGGTTTCGCGACGGTTTTGACTTTTGTATAGAAATAGTCCGTGAACGACTTTCGAAATCTGCTACGTCAAAAAAAGCGACCGCACAGCTCGAAAGTTGAGCGCTAACTAAACTCGAAAAAAAAATCGACTTCAAAATTTTAAAAATCACCAAAGGAGGGAACAAAGGAAAACCATGGTCATATAGTCTAAGTCACTGGGCCACAAATAGAAGTTGTCTGTCAGATGACAAATCAAATTAAGAATTTACAAAAAAAAAATCGCCACCAGATCTTGACTTTTTATGCATTTCTAAGTCATTTGAAATCAAAATAAAAATTTCGATTTTTCCGATTTTCTTTGGCCCCCCTTTGATGATTTTTGAGAGTAAAAAACTAAAAACGGACTCCTAAATCAAGTCCGATTGAGCTGAAATTTTGCACAGTTAATATTTTTTGGGCCAATCTGTAATGGTTGGTTTTTGAAATTCGATCATGATTTTTTTCCCATACATTGATTTCCACCCTAATGTATATAGTATAAAGGTATCGCAGTTAGGACGTTGTCATGGTCCGTGGATTGGCCGGATCATATAGACGAGTTGGACCCTTAAAGGCTTAAAGGGTGGATCGACCAAAAAGTACTTAAACAAAAAAAAAAACGTTTAGAGTTTGTTTAATTTTAATTTTATAATTTATGTTTGTTATTTGATTTATCGGCCTTATCGATGAAAAATGATGTACTTTTTATTAAGGACATCTTAACATTATGAAATTTTATAGTGGGATAGAAAGTTAAAAGAAATGAAAGATGAAGAAAATGAGCGGGTAGAATTTATTTGTGCATTATCATCACATAGGTACCAAATTTTTGTTCGGCACGGGCCAACTACTATGAAGTAGTAGATACAGATAGAGTTGCATACACATGATTATACCAAGCGTAGTTCGCCCCACAAGCGGAAACTTGCAGTGCGAACGAACAAGAAGTCGGTATGTGATCGCTCAGATAAGCTCCCGTCAACTCAGAAACGGACTTATCGATGTGTAGCCTTCTCAGTTTGTTATCATCGCCTTCCTTACAACCGGGGTTTGGTTACTTTTATTCTTAATTTTAAAAAAAAATCTAGTTTTTTTCATTTTGGAGTTCATAAATTACATTATTTTTTGCTGCCTTCTTTTTCACATGCTACACTAGATTTTGTACATTTGTCTATTTGTCGACCTTCTAAGCTGCTATACGCCAGTTCACTTTGAACTTCTGCTCGCTTTTTTAGCCTTTCAAAGGTTTCGTTTGATAATGGCCCAATATTGTTCGATCCGTCGAAGTTCTGGGCCTTTTGTCGGACTCTTATCCCTTAGCACAAATTGGACACAAGTTGGTCGCATACAACTTCAGGGCCTTTTTGCCCTAGTAACATGAGGCCAAAACAGCGGGGAATCTTGCAGGAATGACAGGAATTTTTGGAGGCAATTGTTCACGTATACACCCTGATTGTTAGTGCCGGTTGTTACAAGAATGCTGCATTTCTGAGCATATTGTCTGTCAAACCATATAAATATTTCTTTGTGCATTTTGACAACTTAAGGTTTTCAGAAATCTTGTCCCTCCCCGTTGCCGGCCGTGTAGAATTCTCTATGTCTCTTAATCCATAACGAAACAGTCGATAATGTAAGTCGAGCTAACTGATAATTCGACAAAAGCAAAAATTCTTGCTGCGGGTGCATAATCTTCAAAAGCCGTTTCCCTTGCGTGGAGGCCATTTTGACAACTTAAGAGCGTGCACCGTAAACAAAGTAGGCACATCATTCTACACATCTGTGCCAACAAACCCCTTTTTTCCATTTCTTTCAAAATATTCGATTATGTGATTTATGCTACGTTGAAGTTGAGCACTTCATCAAACATATTATAAATAACATTGGTAACTCTCAACATGCTTCATACACTTCACCAAGGACATGCACATCAGCATCACTCCATGGAGAAAGTTCTTACTTCGTCGAGAAATTTCTCTTTTTGTTTTTTTATCAGTCATTCAATGAATAGGGCTTTTGCTACAAACACATCTGTTGAGCACACATCAGAGATTTTTATATGCGAAAAGAGCAAAATTCAACTAAAATGATGGTTTTCCG
The DNA here is from genome assembly GCF_029784155.1 of Uranotaenia lowii. Lineage (NCBI taxonomy): Eukaryota > Metazoa > Arthropoda > Insecta > Diptera > Culicidae > Uranotaenia > Uranotaenia lowii. The sequence continues at coordinate 181,093,850 of NC_073691.1, forward strand.
TTAAACGAATGTTCAATTTCTCTTAAAAACATTGTTAAAGCAAACTTCGAATCATTTGCTGGCAAGTGGAAACAATTTTGTGGATTAATATTTTATTGGATATCAGTGCGGTTCCAAGCAAAACAAAATGAAAAAAACAAGCCAGCCATCATTTTAAAGCATTAAACGGTTCCCCCAGATTCTTTGATCACGTGTTCGGGTCTATATTAAAAAATTTTGAATCAGGGAGATGAAGTTAATAGTTTAAGTCACGAAATTTATTAAGAAGGTTCAGCAATATTTGTCCTACTTCCACTAGAAACACTCGTATCCTGTACAAAATCTTAATTTTTTTTTTCGAAGAACCTCACTTGAAATCAGAAAAAAACACCAACAAGTAAAAAAATGTTTTAGCTTTTGAAAATTGTGTCGTACATAAGGAACTTTCCAAGAGTTTTCATAAATTCTTCGAAAAATATCTTTCTTTCGTCGATTTGTATTTATTTCACGTGGGGCTGTCACATTTTTTTGCCCTATAGGGCTTTTGCACAGTGCATTTGTATAAGTAGGCCGTTGCGTAAACAAAAGTGACAGCTTCATGTAAAATGAATACGACTCGACGGAAAAAAGTTAATTTTTCAAATAATTTATGAAAACTTTTGAAAAATTTTGTAGTAGACCACAGTTTTAGAAAGCCCGTATATTTGTTCACTTCTATGTACAGTACCGTTCATGATTGTATAGAAATTGGAAGCACGTGCACCGTCACTCTGATGATATTTTTTGATCACATTTTCTGCGTAAGATAGATCAACTATCATACTATTATTTTACAAAATTGGAGATTTCTATAAATTGTGTGGCTTGAGATATAGTAGTTCTACGAAAATCGGACGTTTTGGACTTTTACCATTTAAATTGCAATATCTCAGAAACTACGCTACGCATTGTATTGAAATTTTACAAAGTGATTGTTGAAATATTGAGTTATCCTGTCTGAAGTTTTTGAAAAGTTTTATCGATGGGATCAAAAGTTACGCGATGTACAATATTTCAGGCATGAACCAAAAAATGCGATTTCTATAGAATTTTGGACGAATGTTTCCATAGGAAAATCATATCTTATGTTGAACAACCAGTAAATCTGTTTCAATCAAAAATCTTAAACAATTTTGTGAGATTCTGATTTCAAAACACAAATGGATCATTTATTCTTTTTTTTTTCTTTTCTTAATTGCTTCTGTCAGACATTATTTGGCTGATTTGTGGATGGAAAAGATATTGTTCTAATGAATCGTCCAAAATTCTATAGAAATCGCATTTTTAGGTTCATGCCTGAAATATTTTACCTCGCATAACTTTGGATCCCATCGATAGAATTTTTCAAGAACTCCAGACATGCTAACTTAGTGTTTCAACAATCACTCTGCAAAATTTCAATAAAAAGTGTTACATAGTTTCTGAGATATTGAAGTTTGAATGGTGAAAGTAAAAAAAGTCCGATTTTCGTAGAACTTCTGTATCTCAGGCCACACAAACTATAGAAAGCTCAAATTTTGTGATTGAATTGTGTGACAGTTGATCTATCTAACGCAGAAAATTTAATCAAAAAATATCATCAGAGTAAAAAGTTATGGATGTTCAAAGTCGAATTGACAGTTCGCGTACTTCAAATTTCTATACAATAATGAATGGTACTGTATGTTTGTTTTCCGATTTCAAGTGAGGTACGCTGAGAAACCAAAGATGGATTCGCCCGATTTCAGTGGAAGCAGAACAAATATTGCTACGACGGAAGCTTAACATTTTTTTCCTGATTGAAAACTCTACAAGATAAACCAGAGTCTGCCTAAGAATTATCTGAGGAAACCGTTTTTACTGCTTTACATAGATGGTCGGTTTTTTATTTAATTTGGCTCTGCATGTTTCCGGACTAATTTTCAATCAAATAACCACGTAATAATTTTCATTTGTAAGCAGATAATTCGAAATATACCGAACGTCTCTTTTTAAGAGAAAATGCGCTCACACTCCCGGAAAATACAAAATTTTATATGAATTTTGCTTTAGACGCATATAAAAAGCTTTGATGTGTGCCCAACAAATCTCTTATATGTCCTATTAGACTGAGTCGATTTGGGGTCATTTTTAAATTTCTGAAACCCTGGGATCTTAAAAGCTTTGTTTTGGTTCAAAGCTCATCCATGATTTTTTGCAGAATTTTTAAGTAACGTTTAGATACATGAGTAAATTTGAACTTTAAGGTTTGTATGGGAAAATTTAATATTTTGTACTGAAAAATCAACATCATTTTTGTTTCTTCTGTGAAAAAAAGCCTGACTATCGTTTTGGTGCCAATTTATAAATTCTCTGAAGTAAATTTTCCGCCGAACAATGACCCCAAATCTACTCAGTCTAATGTCCTATATCGGTAAATAAAAATGCGTTAATTGTATGGAGATTTTCATTTTTCACATTAGCATTTCAGATTATCACATGTGTGGCCGATTGGAATACTGAATGGAAATTAAAAAGAAATCAACGGCCTTGCATTTACTTCGAACGCAGTGAAATTTCTAACACATCGCGAGAAGATGTAATGGGCTTCGAATTTCTGTTGAAGCTTAGTTCTTTTAGAAATGGGACAGTTACGAATGCGTGTATCTCAAAAACCCTTCGTTTGATCTAAATACTTTCTATGAAGCAAATGAAGGTCATCTTATGATAATTCATGAACAAATTTGAAAAAAAATATTTATTGCATTTTTGTAAGAATAAACTCTACTGTGTTCTTGGTACCTCCCATCGACCAGCGCACACTTTTTTCAGTCATGATAATGATCAATTTTTCAAACTAATACTTCGTCTAATCTGTATTTTAGGTTGCTACATCCTCCTCCTTCAATTTCTGCTACTTTTCGGACCAATACTTCTCTTTTAAAAGAAACTGAGGGCAATTTAGTGAACACAACTGTTTCGAAATTGATAAATTTGATTATTTTTGAACCATTTTTTGAGCGTTTTTAATAAAATTTCTGCTGGCAAAATCTGGCAATATCGAAGTTAAAACATCAGGAGATTGAACTTAAAGTATAATCGATTAGTATAGATCGTAGGTTGCGAAGGGTATGTACAAGATTACTTTTTTAGGCTTTTGAAAAGAGTGAAAACCATAGTTTTTGTTTTAAAATTGTTGTTTTTTTTTTTTCACAGAAGCAGAATTTAGGCAAATCATTATATTTTATACAAATAACTAGCGAAAAATACTTTAATAAACCCTGGACCTTGCCACGAGCAGACATGGTATAGGATTTAAACGCTGGTATTTGTTTGAAATAGGGTATTTCATAAGTTTTGTCGTTCATCAGAAATCATCTGTCCCATAGCTTCGGAACCGGCTATACAGCTTACGAGCTGTGAAATTAGCAAAATTTTGTTGTTTGAGGTTAGGTTTGAATGGTCATTACCAGGCAACACTTTCTGCTTATCGGAGAACATCTTTTTTGGAAATTTCAGTGATCTACCATTAGTTTTTCGCTTTTTGAAAATTAAAAATGCTGGTATGAGACTTGATTTCCCTGATGACCCTTAGCCGAAGTTGCCGATCATATGCATCACTCCAATGCTTGATTTGAATTTTGTGGACGTTTTTGACAGTATTTGCATACTTTTCCACCACTCACACACAGTCATTCTTTGAATAATCAACGGTTTTGACAGCTATCAATTTGAAAATGATCGATTTTGTATGAAACTGTGCAAACATATTTTTTCCTTTTTCTCTTGTATCGTAAATATCTCAAAAACGCGTGAATTTTAAATTTTGAAAAAATAGGTCGGATAGTTATTTTTACAGGCAACAAAATGCTGTCAAAATTTTGAATATCCGATTACTAGTAAACGAGCTATTAGCAAAAGAAAGTGTCCCATTTCTAAAAGAACTAAGCTTTATGTGATTGAACTAAATAAGTTTTGATGCTCGCGTTGTTTGATTGTTAACTTAATTAATAAAGGAACGTTCGTTTTTAAGGAACGTGCTTAAAAATTTACTGACGAGTAGTGAAAGTCGTTTTTAATAATCAACTTTCAACACATAAGCCCTGTGATGATTAACGCAAAAAAACAAGGTGGCTTCTAACGATGGAGTGCGAAAATCGTGGCTCCAGAGAGTAATTGAAGCTGTCAGAAAAAGTGCGTTCTCGTAATCAGCCATTGGATGTGTAAAGCTATTCAACAAGAACTATCTTATGTGAATCTGAAAATATTGGAATATAAGCTTTAACATTTGTAGTAGTGGCTCCAGAGAGCGTCAATACTTGTGAGCGGCTTATTGGCATAAATCGAAGAGGCCAATAATCTCAAAACACGTCATAAATAGTATAATCAAAAGAAAATAAATCGTTTGTTAAGGTTCTACAAGAGATAACGAACTCACATTTGAACCCGGAAATCCTTGTTTCGGTTACCCAAACCTCACCGTTATCCATGCCATTGCACTCTTTTGATTATCTAGTTATCTTGTTATGGGTCCAGAAAAAGTAGATAACTTTTTTTTTTAAATGTCAACATTTTATTGGTAAATCTGAAGAATTTGGATCCAAGACAGGAGTATTGGATCGCTTATCTGGCTCGTTTGCTTTTTGAGTTTGGGTTTCTTCTTCGCAGAAAAAGAAAAACAGTCCAGTCAAATACTGCACTCCTTGTTTGGAAAATACATTTTTTCACAACTCTCTTTTGTTTTGATTTGACTTATGTCGTTTCTACTTCCTTTTTCAAATGTATGGTTACTGTGATAGATTGTACTTTCTTTTTTTCTGTCTGATATACTTTATTCTCAGACAACTTTGGTCATTTTACTAAAAATTTCTACGTTAAGTAAGAACTTTACTCACATGGAGGCACGCATGGTGTGTCTCCCATTTTTTGGGAAGTGAGGTATATTATATTGGTTTCTATTATATTTGGCTTTATGGTCGTTCCACCCTTTAGAAGGCCAAATGAACAGACTCTAGTGTCACCTTGTAGCTGATAGTTTTAGCAGACCTCTGACGTTAGAACGAGTATCGAAAATGGCGGATTCTAAGTAGAATTTATCAAATATTCGCACGATTTTACCTTATTCCTGATCTTTATTTTTTGCTTTCCATTTCACAGAGTGTGGTTCTACTGCAAGGCATGTCACGACGACATCAAAGACGAAACTCTCATCAAAAAGTGCAAGTGCAAAAACTGTAAGTTGATTCTGTTTCCAATCACATAATCTGTCCTTTTTAATAGTTAAAATTCTCAACTCGTGGGTATGAAAAAAAAAACACCGATAAAGCTCGTTGGGACGTTTCCGAAGTTTATCATCTTGTCTCCGAACATCACGGGATATAATAAAATGTAACATTTAGAAGAAATTGAAAAAAGCATCAGATTCCAAAAAAGCCGTCATTTGACGATGTTTCGCAGAATAATTTATAAACTAGTTATTAACTGGTTACTCAAACTCGTGATGTTCGGTTTAAGGAAGCTCGGCAATACACACCAAAACGTAAGAAAAGATTGCTCGATACTGACGTTTGCTTAAGACGTCAAAATTATTTCGCTCGCCGAAAAAAAAACAATCAGGGTTCAGGGTAAAACGTCATTCGGAAAACACACAAGACACACATCACGGTTAAAATAACACTACACGATGATCCCGATAGTAAAAGCGATACAACAAACTGGTTTTCCTAAGTTAACTTGCTCAGATGGATTGTTTCTAGAATCGATTGATTTCTAGAAAAAGTTTGAACTGTAGATTGTCCTTGTCTTAATTGAACCTATTCGAAGACAATGTTTGCTCATGAATAGGTTTGATGCGTGTTTCAATATATTAATCGTTTTCTCTCTTGTTTACCTCTTGCTATAACACACCTATACGAATCTTGCCGACGATGAATAAACGATGCCCGTTGAAATAAAAACAAATCTTGACATGGTTTGTTTTGGGTGCGACCGATAATAAAACAAACCATGTAACTCTTAAAACAAACTTGAAATACGGTTCAACTTCCGACTCTCCCTGACAAAAAAAATTAATCACTGTGAAAATCAATCACTGGATATACACTGCAAAAACCTCTCTGTAAAACTGTTACTCAATCGCAAACACAAACGAAATATCAAAAATAACCGTATTGCAAACTGTACAGTGACTGTACAAACCAGGACTAAAATAGGTGATCTAGGTAAAGCATTAGTACCAGTTTTTCCCTCTAACTTACCTATTTCTTTCTTCCTACTATTTTGTAACCTTAGTGTAACCACTTCTCAGAGATATCAGCCTCTTTCTCTATTAATAAATATTTATCCTCTATCGATTGTCTAGCGTTTCGTTTAGTTTTTCTATCTTTTTCAATTTTTTCCTTCTATTTTTTCTCCAACCGACAAGGAGAATTTGTTGATTGTTCTCTACTTTTTTGTTTTGTTTTGTATCTTTTGAGTTTGTTCTATACTTAACGATTTTTCAATTTTTAGTGCAACAATAGATTCAATCTTTCATCACTTTGAGAGAATAGTTTCGTTTCGTTCCATCTCGAATCAATCTTATTCAGTAGACTACTATACGATAACTTTTCTCAACTTGTTCACACTTAGTTCATTTGTACATACATGCGTAATTCTCGACATTAGCGTTCTTCACAGAGTTGACATGTTTACGTTTACTGTTTGTTTTCGTTTTGAAAGTTGATTTATTAATAAAAACAACAAATCGGCTTAACTCGGATGACGCGACCATTGAACGTTGGGTTTTGAAATAATATTGACACCGTTCACTTAACTTCGTAGTTCTTTGATACCTTAACTGTAAACTTTGAGCAGCATACCGCAGTAGTGTGTAGTATTTCACCCCAGAAATCATATGCAAGATATTTGTCAACAATGGGATAGGCAGCAGTCGGGTTATTCACTATCAAATCTGACTTGTTTCGGTGGTTTCAATAAGAAGGTTGTCTCAGAAAAACGTTCACCCCACCAAGACAGAGCAGCAAATTTTCGGAATAGGTACGCTGATACAGAAACGATCAATACAGTCAGTCGTTTTAGCTTAGATTGAAAACAAAGTCGATTGAGGAACAAAACTCGCTGTTCGAGGCACACATTCAACAGTCACATAACAGTCAACTTATCCCGTAGCATCGGTACCATTGTTTTTTTATTATATTTTTATCGTTATTTACAAATGTTTATGATCTGAAGGATAATTGAAAAATGACTTTGGTCAGTCTTCATTAAAAGTGAATGACAAAGAATAAAAATATATCAGTAATGAATTTTTTCACTTGTACTAGACATTTGCATGTTTCAAAGCAGCTGTAAAATAGCCAAAACAGTCATGAGTTGACTGCTAACGAAACATACCCAAGCAACCAAGAGTTTCATAAAGAGATACCATAGAAGCTTAATCAGTTTCGGCAGGTGTTCTTAGAGAATGCTGATCAGCCTAAAGTTTAAGTAGTTAAAGCTACTCTGAAGTTAATTTCAGTGGCTGAAGAGAATGCTATTCAGCCCCTGAAGGAACACATACAGTGTCGGACAATTGAATAGGACCACAGCTCAATCCAAAACAGAAAGTGACAAAACTTTGAGAAAAAAAAATCCATTTAAGTGTATCAAACATTTTACAAATTGTAAATTCCATTCTTCGAAGAAATTAAAATCATCCGTAGTTAAAACAATTGTCCTTTATTTAAAAATAACGCAACATAAAATAGGACCGCTTTAGAATTCATGGTAAAAAAAATTAAAAAAAAAAAGAAATTCATACCGTGATCGATTTGCAGGGTTAGTACTTGGTGGTATAACCCTTATTACGCATCACTTCTCGCACCCGGTTCGGCATCGACTCCACCAGCTTTTGGCACGTTCTCACCGGGATAGCGTACCACACCGCCTGGATTCTCTCCCACAGCTGCTGCTTGTTTTTTTGATTTTTCGGTGTATACCTTACGTTTAACTATTTCCCATAGGTTCTCTATGAAATTGAGATCAGGGGACTGTGCTGGCCACTCCATATCGTCTACCTTATTATCCTGAAACCACTTTTTAACCGTTTTAGCGGTATGTTTTGGGTCGTTGTCCTGCTGGAACTGCCACTTTAGGGGCATCTCCCACTCGGCGTGTGGCAGCATTACTTCCCGAAGTATCTGGGCGTAGAGATGCTGGTCCATAATCCGGTCGATCCAGTACAAGGGACCCACCCCGTACCAGGAAAAGCACCCCCACACCATGATGCTACCTCCTCCATGTTTGAATGTTTTATTTGTATACTGGGGCATACACGCACAGCCTTGTGGGCGATGGACCCAACTCTTTCCGTCCGAGCCGATGAGGTTCACTTTGGTCTCATCCGACCACAGCACATTTCTCCATAGTTTCTCCTTTTCCGGACCGACCCAATCGAAATGGTCCTTCGCATAATTCAGCCGCGCCTTCAAGTGCTTCGGCGTCAGCTTCGGCACCTTCCGGGGACTTTTTCCTCCTAGTCCCTTCTCCGCCAACCGTCGCTGAACCGTCCGGGAACTCACAGATAAGTTCAGCTCGTCTCTGATAAGCTTGGACGCTTTGAAAGGGTCCATTTACGAGGCCCGCTTAATTGCCGAATCGTCCTTCGGCGTCGTTTTGCGGAGGAGGCCGGTCAGTTCCCGTTTGCCGGTGCTGTGAAGCGCGTCTAAAACGAAAGTTTTCGACCTTCCTAAGTAGTCGGCAATCTCGCGTTGGCTTTTGCCAGCCTTGTGCAGATTCCGGATGATCGCTCGCTGGACCTCCGTGCAGTGATGTGCCCGACCCATGCCGACACGATGAACTGGTCTTATTTTATTACGCGACTTTTTTCACCCTCTGACTGTCTGGCTTTCTGGTCGAGTAGAACAAACGAGTTGCTTTGATTGCAACAAACGTGCAGTATACAAAGTTGGCATACTACAATAAGTGCTTGCCGCTAGGTGTCGCATATTATTATATTTGAATTAGCAGTTTAAAGGTGATTTGAATATTTTGCATTAGAGCGGTCCTATTCTATTGTCCGACACTGTAGAACCTTCTACGCGCCCAAGGAATATTGAAAGAAGGTAGTGCCGAGAGCCATATTAGATTCTTTTCGAGACGTCACCTATGCCAAGCTGTCGAAGGATTTGGTAGAACTCAAATTTCAAAGTTAAAAACATTAAAGAACTAATTTAAAATCCAATTTTATTCGGATTGTGTTGTAAGGCCACTAGTTGATTGTGCTATGAGGTTTCTTTGTGTTTAATAGACTGCAGTGTGTATTATTCTTGATTTTGTTATTGAATGCACTGTCATGCTCTATGTGAAACGAGCAAAATTAATAATTTTCCCCTTTCATAAGATCTGATTGGTAGTTTATGGCAGTGCACCTCATCGTCATGATTTGAATCTAACATGGTGTACCATATGAATTTCTAATTTATAACAATTAACCCCAATAAAACCATTGCAACCTTGGTTTACTAAATTCCAATAAAAGATTGTGGTTGGATTCGAAAAATACTATTTTTGGTTATTTTATTTTATCAACGATTCAAACCTAACTGATTTCAACATTTATAAGCAAAATTTTTGAACTAATTATCAAGTTTTGTCAATTTGAGTTAGGATACCTCAGCAACTTCAATCGTCTGAATTAAAGCAAAACAACTACTACATTCTACTTTTTGAGTATCAGTCTTGAAGAACAAGACCCAAGAATTCGAAAGTTATGTTTTGTCCTTTTGGTGGGGAAAATTTTGCAGCGCTTATCTGCCATGTCTAGCACAAACATAAAATTATTGAATTGATTCAATGCAATGAAAAAATGTCGCATTAAAGGTGGATTGATGTTTAGTTTTTAATGCTTATACCCTTCAGAAGGCGATGAAAGTTTCTGAGTAATTTTTACGTAATATGAGTACCCGTGTTTAAGTTTGTATGCGACTTTTGGCTGCTTGGGATACATACGATTATCCTTCGGATCATTAAATGAGATTAGACAGGGAGCTAGTGGCTGGCTCACACAAGGAAACACATGGAAGGAACACAAGCTAGCTATTGTAACCTCGATCTTAAAGGTGGAACATTCATTGAACACCACAATCAATAGATTAATTTATTCGAAGTGTTCTGTATATTGTAAATTTTCCGTTATTATTTATATTTTAATTTTCATTTTATTTAGAAAACTATTTCCGAAATCTTCTTATGCTTTCTATTATTCGATTGATGAATTTTGTGTCCCTATCATGTTTTTGAACAAATAGATCATTTCCACCCTTCAAGAAAAAACAACCATACTGCATGACACCAGCACGTGGTTTTCTGTCCCCCTTCCCCCTATGGCGCTCGCTCTCTTTCTCTTTTCATATCTTTCTCTGTCTACCTTCATATATTTCTCTGTTTCTGTCTCACGTCTCACTTTTGCCAAACACAGGCTCACTTCTGTTATCGATTGTACAGTTCCTGTTCGTACAAGTACCTCCTGCCTAAAGATAAGCTCCCTCTTTCCTCATCTGTTTTACCCGTGAAATAGCAGAGCAGGACCACGTTCTCCCTCTCTTTCTCTTTCTTCTATAAAAGTCTTATTAAAAAGGCAAATAATCCTTCATTTTAAACCCATTGAAATCAAACACCATTTCAATTGTCATTTTTGCATTTCTATCACAGAAAACGGATCGGATTTACACCATAACGTTATCCGTTATCTGTGGATTCACAGAAGAAATTGCTCTATTTAAGCGACATCGAATGAATCGAAACCGATTGATGACTAAATTTGGATATTTTTTTATCGGTAGTTTGTAGCAACTTTTTTTTAAACCATGTGAAATAAAATTGTCAAAAAATGTCAACAACTGTATATCAACTATGCCCCCTGCTAGAATCGAAAGTATCTTACTTGCTGGTGATAGGGATCGCGAAGAATTATGTATATCTGACTCAACAGAACCTGAGGAATAAAACTTGCTTAACGAACAAAGTTTTTTTTTGACATCATTTCATCGAAATTAAAATTTCTCAGCGGCACAGCTAGTACATTTTCCATATATACGTATCGGGAATCAGTATAGATGAACCCACCGATTTTTACAAGACTATATGTCCAGAGTTGAATTCGAGATTTGCTTTGTAAGGAACCGAAAATTAAACTAACTTCAGTGTTTAATGAAACAACTCAATTTGAGTCTCAACTTTTCTTTCTATTCTTTTTGATGAATGGAATTACAATACTGACTTCAGAAGCTAATTTTTTTAATAAGGAATCGAAAGATATGATTCCTGTAAATTTTCAGAAGGTTTAATCTGAAAAAATGGTTTCTTTTCTCAAAGTTATCTCGCAATCCGGTTCTATCATAATTTTTTTGTAACACTCCACAATTACGAAAACCTACGACTCCAGTAAAACTGCAGCTCAATTCCCGTAAAAAAAACTCTTACAACTAACACTAGAAACATCCCAAACTGTCAATTTCAACATACAACCAATATTGCTTCACATTTTATTCATTTTCGCATCAAAGGAACCCAACCATAACGAAAAAAAAACAACTGCAAAAAACAGCGGCTAGTCAACGAGATAATCTACTGTATCGTTTATTCTGTTGGATAACCTTTTAGTTTCTACTTTTTACCCTTGTTTTTCATTTCTATTCTCTTTTTTCTCAACGTTTTTGTGACCTTTCAGATGTTGGCATGATTATGATGCAGACAGGAATGGTAAAACAGGGCCTTAACTCCGCCTGTCACACTTACATCGACGGTACGATTTTATTTTACTCGATTTTAGCATCAAAACACGATTTTGAAAAACAAAAAAATCCAACCTCAAACCATAAACTACTACTGTTTTGATCTAAAATAACCTCTACCAAAAATTAAATTATCGATAAGTTACCAAAAACCAAAAGCGCTAATCGTTTATCTTTTCTAGCCAGTTTTTCCCCTTCAATCTGTCTCGAGTTTATCAACTTTCCTTCACACTTTCCCTTCTTTGTTGGTTTCGTTTAAATTTGGTTTCGTTTTCATTTCGATTCTGTGTTTTCGCACTCGTTTTTGGTTATGCGAAACAGAACTTGCGTTCATCGGATTTATTTTTTGCCAGATTCTGCTGTCCGTTTTCCTATATCGTCGTTGGTTACAAGTTTTCTTACTTACTGATTGAACGTTAGACTATGTTTATTACGTTATAAATAATGGAAATTCCAAATTGATAATATACATATATACATATCTATAAAATAACCCCTATTATATGCCACTGATTTGTTTGTTCTATTTGAACTTATATTGCCAGTTTATCCCCAAAGCTGTTTTGTTTAATTATTTGTTGTATCTGTTGAGTTATAAATTTAAAATAAACAACCGTATGATATGTACACATATAGCTATCTCACCGATAAAACTGCAAATCTATCCAAAACGCTAACAATTCCCCCTTCTTCTCTCCAAGTCCCCAAAAACAAACTCACAAAACGTGCACACCAACAACAAACTGCGGCAATTTATCAAAGGAGCCTGTATTAAAAATTCCCTGAAATAGTTGTTGACCATCCCTAGTTCTGATCATTGTGCGTTCTGTTGCAAGCTAATCCTAATCGTTTGATGTCTCACGAAACAAATTAACTCGCTTCAAGCAATTGGAACAAAGCGCGCAAGATCAGAAGGGATTCGGTTCCATCTTCGCCCTTTACAATGCTTGAATCCATTTCAAGCCCTGCTATCAGCAAAACAAATACTTTCCTCGAAACTATACTACTTATACCTACTCACGGAACTGGATGGTATCGCTAGAATTTTTCCAAAGCAATTCCAACATTCAAAGCACGCTCTCTACCGTGAAAGTGCACATTTTTCCCTGTCTGTCCTGGAAAGACTTCCCTATCAACTCTGCAATGTAACTCACAATGCGCTAGTAAAACACATTTGCTGCGATGGATGGCGGCCAATTCAGCTGATAATCAGCCATTGCGAGCCTAATCCATGCAGAGGAAGCTGTTTGTCGCAGCTGCATGTTATCTGTAGCGTTATCCAAATGCACTGAAAATTTCAAAAAAATAAAAATGTTATTGTGAAGTTTAGGATCTACCCTTATTCGGCTGATGAACGAAGTACTAGAAATTCCCATTAAGGTTGAAGAACGCTTGATGGAAACCGGATCTTTCAGATAAAACAACCTATCGGATAGACAATGCGCATCGGCGTTCTCTATTAACCTTGTACCATAAAGAGGAATTAATCGTAAGACAAACATTATTTGTCAACAGAGCTAACTTAGTTCACGTACTGCAAATAAATCGTCCAGTATTTTTCCTACTTATTTCGATTTTACCGAGATACGGAAACTGCAAGACTGTTCTTAATGAACTCTAAATTTCTGCGCTTTGTTCGTCAGTTCGTAGTTTGCACAATCCAAAAAAAAATCCAACTGTGAAATTGCAAAAAATTTTAAAGAAAATTTAAGAAGTTGTGCGTTGTTACTTGATGACTTCAACCATTCATCAATGAAAAAAAGTAATACCTAAAGTTATTGTTAAGTTCTGAACTAATAGATATATCTTTTGGCATTGAACGCAATGAGCCATAATTTTTATACACAATTCACTAAAAAAATGTCAGCAAACTTCAAGAAGTTCGACTGTCCGAGTGTATCGTATTCAGTGGATGCAGCAAACTTTGAGAAAGTGGATCGGATAAATTTTGGACTGATGCAATTTTGAAATTCGTCCATTTTAGCCGGGTGTTTTATCTGTGCCAAAAATCAATCAATCGATAAATGTGCTTGAACAAATGTATCACTCAGTCAGTATCGAAGAAAAAATCAAAGACCCAATTTCCCTTCCAACACTGTGAACTTCGACGCTACAATAAATCATGAAACAAGAATATCAACACAGCACTTAACAACAGCACACGAGGGTTATTTTTTTATTGGGATTATGTGTGTCAATAATAAAAACTTTTAAACAACTGAAGGCAAAACAAATTTGTGTGTATGTTCACATCTATTACTCCGAAGGATGATTTGTTTCTATTTTTCGTGTAGCAAACTGAGCTATCCCCGAAAAATTCATACCCATCCAATGGAATCAGAATAATATCATCGATCGGTTCGGAGGAAATAAAAATTTATTTCCAAAATTAGTATACCCGTCATTTTAAAGTACTTCGATTTCTACAGAAAACATTTCTCCGAATCGACCAGCCAGACATGTTTGCCCCTGACATTTATCATTCACAATCAATGTTCTTTTCTTCTTTTTTTTCTTTTCTGTGCTTGAAACCATCATTCAACCAAATGCCATACTACTCGCTCGTTTGCTTGATAACATCAATCCCTCCAACTGTCAACTTAAAATGTAAACAATCGACAATAAAACCCAATATTGTTGCCAAAATGACCAACCAAAAACTGAATCGATAATCCAAAATGGATTTCGTAATATTCTCACTTAATCACGCGAACGAAACTTCATAAACAGTGGCGACATTTCGAAAAGGGGTCCGTGCGATACAGATGGTTGGGCGTGCAAGTACGTATCAAACCTTATGCCGTAGTTTATAAAAAAACATGTTGAATCCAAACAACAACATGATTCAACATTACTTTTCGTTTCCATTGGTCCTTTTGAAGAAAAACAAAAATATATTAAAAATGAATCAATCGCCCTTCTCGTCGTTTTCGTCGTCATTTGTAAACGTTTCATTTCTGTTGATTTATGTTTTAAAAATCTAGTGAACCCAAAATTGAACCATCGATCCAATAGTTTGTCACATGTTTAGAATACGACCACATTACTTGTCAAATTTCGCCCTTTCAAACCACGTTCCCAAATTAGACCAATAGAATAGATCAGTCCTCGGCATTCCCATAACACCAAAATGTCCTCCTTCACCCTTCCTTCCATCCATCTCATTGGTCCGGTTTCAGTGTTGTTCCTCGTCGTTTAGTCTTTATTCTCATTTCGAGTGTGTTTGTGTGGCTTAGTGTGAATGTTTCGGGTACAAGTGGAAACGATTTTTACCTGTCGTATTCAGTAGCAATCAGTCCTAGAGTAGATAAGTTTGGACAGAAATTTAGATAGAATTGTGACCACTCATGCGGCGTTAGCCTGAAACACTATATAAAATAACCGGTTTTACCTATATCCCAAGAAATTTAATGGCAGGGACGACTATGTTTTTGTTTGTCAAAAGTCAAAAGTCAAAACATGAAGCATATTTTGTTGTCCTGTTCAATGATTTTGCCTTAAGGCCCCTGTACATTCAGGTATTTCCTGAGACGAAGGCTGGTACGCTTTGTTATTGTTTTTTTTTGTTTTGAATAATTATAACATCACAATTGATTTCTTTTTTGAACGTTGAGCATTAGAATTGTTTAATGATTCCGAAAGATTTTTTTTTTCTTCAAATTAAATATTCGTTTTCTGTCGAAATTTCGTATTTTTCATCTGTTTCAAACAGGATGAATCTAGAAATATTCATATGCTTATGCTTATGATACATACACAACCAGATCTCGTCAACAAAAATACTGTATCTATCTAAAAACTTGAAAGTTGCGCCTTAAAGTATGCAATGACTCTAGGGTAGAAGACAAACTTCTGGAATTCTCTTTGTCTGATACTTACAAACTGTGAAATGAGAACTAATATGACAAGAAATAGTCAACGGATTATCTTCGGATTTTATTAGATTTTTGCCTAGGTTCAGGTATCAAGTCTCCTTTAGTAAAGGATCAAGTCTCCCGTAACTTAAACAATATCACATTTTTTTTGGTCTCACGAAAATACTTCTAGCTCATCTACGAGTTCATATATCGTTCTAACTTTTGAAGCATATTAACTTGAAATTACACGCAGTCAGAAAATGCAAAAGACGGCGAGTTGCTAAATGTTCCCAAAAAGATATGATGAAAATAAAAAAGGGGATCAAGTATCCCCATCCTCCCTTACTATATATCAATATTCATGCTGGAAGCAAATTTCCTAAAATGTACTGTGCTTCTTGATGGTGACTCTTGAGAGTTCGTTCTTCTGTGGACGGAAATGAGTTTTTTTTGGCACAGAAATCCAAAACATTGCGGTGTAAATTGATAAATTGTAATTGTATCATATATGTTCTCAAAGTTTAATCAAACCACATGTTCGGATTTTTGTACATCATCATCTCTGGCCATTGAAGTTTGATATAGCGCATATACTCGCTCTTGACAATAAATATTGGAAGAACAGAGAAAAAAATTAGTACCATCACAGAAGGATCCGAAATTCGCTCATTTCCTCTAATCACCAAGCGAGCACATTACAGGAACAAAAATTTTATTTTTCTTTCCTGCTGCAATCAAGTTTGCCACTTTTCAGCCAAAAAGGAAAGCGTAGATAGATGCAACATCTTCCTGTATAAGGCAGTCAAGCGAATGCAACAATATTGTATCAACAACGAAGACACTCAATGGTGATCTGCAACATTCATAATTCTAGTTTTCGCTGATCATTGCTGAGCGCATCGTAGGTGAACTATTCACGAGCAGACTATCCGAGCTGTTTTTGTTTTCCTGATTGTCGTAGCAATCTTTGGTCAGAATTGCTTGTAGCTTTTAGCAGGGGAAGTATAAATTTTTTACCCCCAAACATTCCCACCTTACCCGGCGTCTACGATTGGTATATAAGCGATACATTTTGAGCAGTTCACTTCCGAATGTTTCACTGCTGAATAATACATAGAGACGATCGCGAGCGAATGCAACAAACGAAAAATTTCCCCTTCTAAGATCGCTGAGCAACTATGCATCAGACGGAAAATTCTGTTGTGAGTCGTCCATCAATTTGTGATTTGGGCAGAGCCTTCCCCTCATGCGTAAACAAGAAAACGGAAGGCCCGCTTTGATAATTTGAAAATGAAATGTCGCACAGCATTTCCTCGGTTCGTACAGCAAAGGCAGGGGCTAACCAACGCTGCCTGAGGGTGCTATGAGAAAAGTGTATAGATAGTAGCTATCGCGAACAAATTTCGGAACCTTGCCATCACAAAATCTTACACAATTAACTTTTCCAAAAGCTTTTGCTGGAGAAAGCTTTGAACATCGATATAATCAATCAGTTTGTGACTTTAAACACACATCCATGACTGACACAGTAACCCGAACAATTCAAATGTGTTGTCATAGCAACGAATTATAACGAGAAAAAAATTCCATATTATTCAAAAACTTACTTCTGATTTACCTCTAGCAAAGAAAATTGAATTACGCAAATTTTAAGCTTGGAACATGATTTATAAAATGAGCATACGAAAAAAAACTGTCAGGTTCCAAGGCGCAACATTATTTGGAGAATCCTTTTATTAGAATGACGATTTCATGCAAATTCGGATGCGCATCTACGCCTTTGCTTTAAAAACATAATAGTAATTTCAACACATCATTATAAATTAAATCCGCAAATGTTTCCAAAATTGTACTCCTTTGGGTGAAAAAGTAGGTTGCAATAGAAAAAAACTCCCCTGCGCTCCTTGCAGGAATGCAAGGGATCATCTCACGTCTCTTTATAAATCAATTAATGGTATTTAAGAATTTTCCAATTTTGAGAATTCTCAGGTAGAAACTCGCGAATTGAAACATCAATCAGTTCAGCATAAATGATTAAGAAGGATCATGGAACGAACTCACCAATTGTTGAAGTAGGAAGTGTGTTTCCTCTTGCAGCGCAACATTCAACGATGTCAACTGCTGAAGGTGGATGAAATCAACGAGTAATCGGGTCGGGCACATTCAACGAAACATACAACTATTGATCACTGTGCTTTATCCACTAATTCAAAAAAAAAATCACAATTTCACAATGACAAACTACCCAAACTTCAAAAAATTAATTTTTACGGAGCGAAAAAAACACGTGCGATACCAACAAGCCATCGCCTACTTCTTGACAAGGCGTTCCAGAATTATTGAGACAAAACTTGGGGTGTAAAATACCAACACAAAATGTTTCCTTCAATTTATTTTTTTTAATATAACTAATCGTTTATGATGTCATCATTTTATCGAATAGATTTTAATGTGAAAAACGAATCTTAACAACATTATTAAACAAATTTGAATGATCGAGTAGAAAAAATTACGATGATTTTATTTTTGAGTCTATTTGTGTCAAACTTTGACGAAAAACATAAAAAACATAACCCTCTTGTTGTGCTACAATTCTGAATTTTTGAAATCTAGAACGTCGACGCTGGAGGACGCTGCTTTTTAGAACAAGTTTTGCGTTAAGTACAATGTATTCACTAAGGCGACGTACCAAAGTGGTGGCTCAAATGGAAAATGGTATCCCCAAAATCAAATGTCAACGCATCGCTGACGCGACGTGACGCTCTACGGGCTATTGTGCGGCCGCCTTTACTTGCTTCTATGCTATCAGCTATTTCCTAGTTTTCAAAAGGAAAAGCTAATTGTTCATTGTTTACAAGTTTTTTGGCATACCCTGGTTCGCTGAATAACAACAATATTAAGAATGTTCAATGACCGCACAGTATCTCAATGAAAACGTGATTGAAGCCAACATCGAATGAAAGGCAAACGATTTGTGTCACAAATACGTTCTATTTTAAGGATTTTATTAGTTTTTACAGATACATCGTATTTGAAATTGGTAAAAAATATGAAATTTGTACGAAAATCGAATATTTAATTCAAAGCAAAAAATACTTCTCTTTCGGAGAATCATTGAACAAATCTTCAAAGTTCAAAATAGGAATATTCTTCTTCTGATTCTATTCGCCGACTCGGAACTGCCTAGCTCCTACAATGGTCCAGTTACAGAGACTTTTTGACCAATTTGTAATTTGACTCTGCTCCGTAGAGTTTACAATCTTACTCTGTAGAGATATTTTGCATTCTTTTCTACTCAGCAGAGTTTACAATTCTATTTTTTTCTTCGTGTGTTACAGTTTCGATGTATTTATGAGTTCATTTTAACGTCCGTGGTCTTACAAAATTTCCTTAACCTAAGTTGGAGGCGGCGGGATTTGATCCCTGGTCGTCTGATTACAAACCAGACACGCTAGTCATTAGGCTAAACGACCGCTCGGGCGCGCCCCTTCAAAATAGGAATCAACTGTGATCAGGGATGCCACGGGTTGAGGATAAAACAACAATTTTTAAAAAAAGGTCTGTGTATGTCTGTGCACAAGCTAAGACCATAAATTGGGCACCAAACATTGGTTTAGGCGATAAATGTGAGCGGGAGGGGGGGGTATGTGAAGGAATGCGCTTTTGCGTGTTAATAAATATTACAAAACACAGTTTTCTAATACGTATCATGCCGATATTACTAGTAAAATTAAGTTTTAAGGAATGATTGGTGATAAAATAATGCATACAAGCAAGATTTTTAATAGAATCTGGTACTTATGGATCATATGAATCACATGAATATTGCATCTAACCAATTTTGTAAAGTCTGTAAAATCTGTGTACTCAAAAATCAGGGCACCTGGCAATAAACACTGTGATGTTAAGCAACTTTGTGTTCAATAACAACAATATACAATATGTTTTTGGGCAGCAAAACCATTGAACAGGACAAGAAGAGGTTATGAAAAACACATGTTTCATGACCAAAAAAAATCCAATTTAAATTTCAAATTCGTCAAATGAATGCCAGGTATTCGTATTGAAATTTCCTTCCAAGCTCAATAACGTTACCTATCTAAGAATAGAGCTTTTCGGTAATATTAAAAATCTAATAATACATGAAACAACTTTACAGTAGCTAAAAAATTAGGTAGCAAAAATCCTAAATTAAAAAAAAATCAAATAAGTAAAATTCTATGTCCCAATATTAAACCTTTCTCCGTATAATGACGATAGCTCCACATAATCCCGTCTCTTAACAATATTCGAAAACTTTTAATAAAATTAGAAGGTAGTTGTCAAAATTAGTTTTCGGAAATATATTTCATTAAATAGACTAGCTTCCAGTTGACCAATGTGTATGTATTTTGAATGTTTGTGGTGAGTCAATTTTTTTTGGGTGTTGTCATTCCTGTCGAAATAAAACTCATTGTTTTCGTATTGTCGTTGTTTACATCATCTACACACTAATCCTTTTTCAGACACCCTTTTCGGTCATTGAATCTATCTTGTACCTTATTTTATTAAATATAAATTCTATAACTTTCAAATTATGCTTAGATAGCAAATCGTGTATTTTATTTTCAATGTGTTAGTTGGTTCCAAACACAAACAGAAATTGACTCTGGATGACATGATAGAATCAGTGATGTTGAGTCCATTTTGAAATGTCATCTTCCTTCCCAAATGTTCATTTCATCAAATCATCCCGAACTTATTTTCTATGGCATTTTTCAGTGTATATGATTTTCAAAGTTTAATTTTTGTTTCCTTTGTATCACTCCTTCCTGGTCAAGTGTATCTTCTAATATATCTTTCCTTACTTTTCACATCAAACACACGCGAACGATTATATTTGACATACTTGGAACTTGGTTTGAAACAATAAAAAATCAAAACAATCTCATATTTTCCTATCATAAACAATAACGAACACTCGAAAAACAAATCAATATTTAAAACGCCTGTTAATAGCCGAAGAACTCCTACACTCTCCACGTAAGTGTAATTCTTTATGTAGCAATTTATCCAGCGCGATCTAGAATAATTGCTATCAAATCCAAATCAATACGTTAGACTAGATTAATGTTTATATTTATATCACAGAAATGACAAACACGCCTTATACAAAACTGTATATCAAAAGTGCAACCAAGTGAAACGATGCGGTAAAAAAAATACCGAACATGTCGTGTGAATATTATCATCAATTAATTGGGTTTTCCGTGGCAACACAAAAATTTCCGAAATATATACGCACATTGCGGCACCTGTTGCTTCCAAATGACTGCAATTCGAAGTGTACAAACGAATATTTGTTCAAAACGCTTTCAAACAACGAATACCTACTGTAAAGCAGTTGAAATCCCTCATCGCAAAAAAAACATTAATATCATCAACAATCACTCATTTCACTCATATCTTTTAAAAAAAAAAAAAGAACCATAAATACAAAAATGAAACAGGCTTCCCAAATGTAACAAACAAATCAGGCATTCAATATGCATCGTTGCCGTCTTATTTAAAGTATATGCAGCAGCTCTGCAACAGTTTCGGCTATTCACTCGTGAAAGTTTTTGTACTACTTTCGGGAAGCCTGGGATCAATTTGCTTTCGAAAACAAAAGTACAAGTAAAAAATCTCTTTTTTTGTTTTTTTCTGCTGAAAACATTGTTTTCAAACATTCAAAACTTAAGAAAATTTTAAAATTTGAATCATTAGTTTAGATTTCTCAAAAATGAATCTCAACCTTTTACTCTTGATGTGTCACCCTAAAAATTACGAACTACTTTTGTTTTCGATTCAATCAGCGTCAATATAATCATTCACCAAATGGAAGCACACTACAAACTAAAACTTTTCTTGTAACATTTCGATAACAAATACCTACTCAAACACGCGCACTTGCTCAAACACAAACATACCACCAAGCGCTGTGCTACTGGGTCAATCGATTAACATACTTAAATGTAATCTGTTAAGAACGTGTAACTATTAATGCAAGTTTTATCTTTGAAAAACATGTTTACACTGGGAGCGGGTTAAATTATACGCAAATTAGGATAAAAAATAAAATAAAAAGAATGTTTGAAGCACTGCTTTCCATTTGATGCACTGCCGAATTTTAATTGCTGTCCTCAATTTTTTTCATGGAAATATCAATAGATGAAAATTCATTGTTCTGTTGGATTTCTCATGTTTCAAAAGATCTCGTTGAAAAACTTCTAAAAAAATTTACCAACTTATTTTTCTCCTTCTTTTATGATCTGAGGAGAGATAAAAAAAATTAATATGAAGATTAGGGTGGCAGCCAAAAGGGTCATATCGAATTTCGCAAACCGATCATAGACATTTTGAAGATTGGCTCGAAAAACTAATGTATGTATGTATGCATGTATGGTTCCCCCATCGGTAGCAAGGTCCAGCCTATGTCTATGTGGCTTGGCCTTCGAATTGCTTCTCAGGCTTCCACGGCCGATGGTTCGTCGAGGGAAGGCATCCAACCTTCAGAGACCTACAATGGTTGGCAATCCACTCCGCTTGCAATAGTCTCTTAAGATTAACCCCAGATGCATTCCCTCTGAAAAATATAATTATTTAGACAATGAAACACATCTTACCTGTCGGCAACTTATGGGATTCGAACCCAAAAGTTTTTCTTGCCGATACCGGGAATCGAACCCAGTACGCCTGGGTTACCAGACTCGCGCCATCCTATCCACTAGACCACATCAGCGCTTAAGATTGGCTCGAAAAACTAATATGTACAACATTTCAGCTCAATCGGACTTGATTTGGGACTGCCTCAAGGCGCTAAAAGTTTCGGTTTTTTTACCCTTAAAAATCACCCAAGCGAGGGACCAAAGGAAATCGGAAAAATCAGAATTTCAATTTTGATTCTAAATGACTTAAAAATGCATGAAAAGTCGAGATCTCGAAAACTTTTTTTTTTTTTTTTAAAGAAATCGACTTTCTGAAATTTTAGAAGAAGTATTCTTGATTTTACACCACTGTTCTTCGACTGTTCCGTTCAGCGTTGCCAGATCTACGGATTTAAAGCACTTCTACGGATCACACAGGGGAAAACGATACAAAAAGGTGATCAAAATTGTTGACGCCAAAACGAAGCGTTTTAGTGTCTTCGGGGCATTTTACTTACATTACAAGCACTTTAAAATGAATTTTTGATAAAAGTGATTAAATCACCTAGTAGTGAGTTAGAAAAAATATTTTTTTTTTGTAATTTTCATTTCATGTCTTCATCAAGTTTCTAGATTGTAACAAGTGTAGTAATTTTTGCTGAAGACGTCAACATCGTAGAAGCTAACCATAAACAGTTAGAAGGGTTCAAAAATAAAAAAAAAACTAAGAAAAAATATTATAATCGGACAGATTTAACGTTAATAAAAAACTATAGTTTCCAACGTTAAACCGTTTTCTTTGAAGCTTTATGATTGATTTAAGCTAGTGATTTTCACGTGATTTTTGAAATTTTGAAGTCAATTTTTGACAAAAATAAATTTGAACTTTTTCGAGATAACACCAGTTTTCCACGTTTTATGCATTTTCAAGTTATTTGGAATTAAAATTAAAATTTCGATTTCCCGATTTATTTTGGGCCCTCCATTATTGATTTTTGTGGATCAAAAACCGAAACTTTAAGCGCTTTGAGGCACCCCTTAATCAAGTCCGATCGAGCTGAAATTTTGCGCAGGTCAGTTTTTTGGGCCAATCTACATAATGTCTAGGGTCGGTTTGCGAAATTCGACCATGAAATTTTTCCCATACATCCTTTGCCACCCTAATGTGGATAAAACATTTCGATTTCAGAAGAAGAACAAAAAAAAACATCTAATCGTACTCAAGTTGAAATTACAATGCAACGTTTAGCTATTCAATCGAGTCGTTCCTTTTGACTGAACTGAATCACAAGGCAATCATTTACCCATAATTGAATTTTTTATATTTGTTTCATCATTATTCTTGGATTGAGAACGGCTCGAATGTTTACTTTATCCTTAGTGCACTGTTAATTGGACGTTCAAAATTATTTTTAATTTTCTCGGAATCCTCAAACGATAAAAATATCGATCATTCAAGCTTACGTAGAGTAATGACATCGAACCTTCCAATAAAATCTAATGATTTTGCTAATTTTTTCTGTTGTCATTTGTTTCACTTTTTCAATGTTCCTTATATCCAACACGAAAACAAACTCATTAAACCTATCGAATTCATTAGCTTTATCAAAGTTTGGTTTAAGGTTAAAAAAATCTTGACATTGGTGAAGCCAAGTGCAATTTTGTGAGATAGTTACGCTCAAACCTCAGCATGTTTTGCTTCTTAGATCGTTGAAACCATAAAAAATCATTGTTCAACGATAGGCGCATCAGATAATAAAAGTTGTAAGCTTCAGAGCGCAGCCGTCATTTGATTTTCAGTCCTCTTTCCATGTATATTTGTATATTTCTGGTTCTAATGGCATGTTCATATAAAACACTTCAAACTTTTTATCAAACAAATCAAAGTGACAAAACCGACGTTAGTGATTTGAAACAATAAACAGAAATCAGGAAATAAATTTCATAATTTGCTGAACAACGATTTGGATATTCAGTTACGGCAAACGCGTCATTTCGCACCAAATTGGCTTCTTCACTCAAAATTCAGCTTTCACTCCAATCATGAGTTTCCAATATTTCAACGCCATTGGCATAAGATGTGAACGCCAGAACGGCGATGATTCGATTTGAGACCGCCGGTATTAACCTCTCAGCGCGACCGTATTGCGTATGACTGAAGGAAACAGAATGAGAAAAAAAAACATTTCTTTGTTTCAAATCACCGGAAAACAACCACGGCCAAGCTGCCCGACTGTAAGCAGTTGTGCGTGTTTAAGCTTCCCTTTATAAAACAATACTGGACTATGACAATTAACCCTCGTTCTCCATCTGGCTCTGACAGTACAGTGGAGAAGCTGTCGGATGGACAAGATGAAGATAGGGAACAGTTGTGAGTTCATATTTCAATAACTGACGGATTTTTTTATTTATTTATTTTTTCTGGAATTTCTGTTTAGTTTCCAGAAATTTCTCAATATGATGATGGATTCATTTTTCCACTATTTTTTTCACTGACTGAATCTTCGAATCAATGCCAACCTAAACTCTGAATCCGGTTTCTTAATTCTGACACAATATTCTTATTTGATTTCCTGATTCCTGTTTGTCAACTTGAATTGGAATTTCAAACATAGAAGCGTAAAATTTTTCATAGTTTGCGAAAACCTCATAAACACTTGAAATCACGAAATTTGCAGTATTTTATTTTTTGGGGGTTAGGTAGAATGAAAAATGTGTTTCAAATTACAAATTAGGTTATATTTTTTTTGTTATTCCCAAAAAAATCACTTCAAAATTTAAAACCAAACCAAACCAATATGAAAAACTATATCCCACACACATATGGCAAATATCAAATCAATTTGAAAGCTATTGTACACCATGAAGCAGAAAATTGCGATCAGAAAAGTATCCTCAAACTATAATCCAAGGTTGGGTAGTTCCTTTAGAGGTTAAGTTCGCCATACATCAGTTCTTGTTCCAAAATTGTTCATTTAAACAGCTGAAATTTCACTGCTGACCGCTTTTTGCAACCACGCGTGCGCTTTCCGTTTGTTGAGATAGAGAAATAACAATTACTGTTTGGTTAGTTTTTTTCTCAATCACACAGCTTGCAACAAACTAATCCGCCATTTCCAAGTTTTTGAAGTAGTCTTAGTTCGCTTCCCCTTTGTCCATTTTGTTCTCATTAAATCTTTGCTTTTAACGCTTTTTTCATAAGTTTGCTTTTACTTTTTTTCTTTTCCACCAAACATACTGTAGTTTTTTCCTCCCTATATTTGCCGATAGTGTTATAGTTTTGATCTGTCCCTCCTCTCTCTTTCTCTTTCTCTCTCTTTCCTATTACCTTTTGAGCAAACGAAGCGCTTTGCGCCCAAATATTTAAAATGAAATTTTTCTAGAACCCTTTTTGTGTGAATTTTGCAGACGACGGTCATCACCCGGCACCCACATTTACCCCGCCGGAACTTCCGAAACGGGTGCACGTCCGGGGCATTTCATCCGGTAAAGATATCCAGAACTATAAAACTTTACTTTTGCTTTTCGATTCATTTTTATTTTCGACTTTTTTTGTGATAATTGCCAACAATAAATTCAAGCACCGCATCGTTGATTTTATCGTGTCCTTATTTTTCCTGGGAAACACCTCAATGTTTCTTCATATGAATGCAACCGAAAAAAAAACTATGTATTTAAAAAAACATGCGCGCGATGCAAGCTCTGTTCTGTCGTCCCTTTTGTTTTTTTTTTTTGTAATGATTATCATCGTTTATTTTGATTTTAAAATTTTAGTTCACGAAAGCACACTGCCGGCTGCAAAATGTGAAATTAGATCATCGTAATCACCATTTCGTTTGGTTTTTGTATATAATTGACTGTACCATCGATAATAAGAGATAATTTAAGCAAATTATTTGTTTTTTAATGCCCGTTTGCAGCAATCAACTGGCCGTGGAATTGGTCAATAACATACTGAGACTAAATATTAATTGATAGACATTTAAGAACAGTGCAGTGTATTAAAATGTATTGTTAAAAATCAAAAAGAACAGAAAAGTATAAAAATAAATTTTAAAATATACAATACATATAAACATACAAGCATACAAGACAATAATGTACCTAAACGAACGAAAATGATACAAATCGGATGATGAACCAAAAAAGCCAAATCAGAAAATATTAATAAGATATTAATACATTAAGATTCAGAATTTAAAATCAGAATCAAGAATAAGCATTCCTGAAGACATACAGAATCAATATTCGGAATTAGAATTTCAGTTTAGAACTTAGAATCAGAAAAACATTATCACATTTTCAAAGGTGACTGAAAGTATTGGAGAAATATGAGATATTAAAGACAAAAAGCAATATAAGCCTTCAATGTCATAAATTTACAACGGCTCATCGACGGTTCTTGAACCCGCAATTTTCGCTTCAGTTCGACGGCGCGTTAGCCAATTACACCACGGAGAACGTGACTATATAGGCTCCAGCATGCGTACATGTCGAGCTCCATCATCCGACTGCTGGGTCTTCTATCGATACACTCCATGTATATCTCGATAGAAACAACAACAAAGACCAGTGTTTCCAAACATACCGATTTTCCGATATTTATACCGATTTTTGACCAAGAATCGGTACATACGGAAGATCGATTTTTGGCAAAACATACCGATTTCATACCGATTTTTGAAATATTCTTTCAGACAGATTTTTCTTTTCAAATTTTAACTAAAACAACCGTTTTTTCATTTTTTAAAATTTCGAAACAAAGTAATCTTAGTGCCTCTATTAGCCAGCAAGCCTTAGTGTGGTCGATACCATCTTTATCTGCTACAGCAACTGTTTTGAGATCAAATCTTCATCATAGAATTACATGGTAGATTAGGGATTATAGTAGGGGAGAATGAGGATACTTGATCCCTGGGGATAATGTATTCGAAACCGGAATATCTCACAAATGTCAAATGTTCTAGAAAAATGTGCCTAAGAGAACAAAACAACAATGCTGTTCTATCAACAAATTTTGAAAATTTTATTTTTTGAGTTTTGAACTTTGGTTAAAAATTTTAACAAAATGTGACTGGAAGATCTTTTTTTATTTCTCAATGTTTTAAGAAAATGTTTTGATAAATATATGTTTGATTTAATTGATCCCTAGCGTCCAAAAAGATATTTTTTTAATTCAGAAGTGATCGTGATCATTGGTTATCAAGAAATTACTAATATTTGTTCAATAACAATAATACAAATATTCATACCGATGTTTGTAAATTTCATACCGAATACCGAATTATTTGGGCCTGAAAATACCGATTTTAATGTGGGATCACTGACAGAGAGATCAATAGTGGAACAAGAACACATGCGAGATATACATGGAGTGTATCGATAGAAGATTCAGCAGTCGACCGATAAGGGATGGACAAAACGGCTCATTTCAATGAGCGGCTCAGAGCCGGTTTATTTGAGCGGCTCGAAATCAATCGTGTCTCGCAGCTCGATCGGCATGTATAAAAATTTAATTTATCAGATCACAAATAACATAAACTGAAGAGCGAAAAACAGCAGCGTTAGTTCTCTCGAACCAAATGAACTGTGGTTGAAAAAAGGGCCACGACACGGCTCGAAAAAGAGTCGCGACTCGCCTCTCAATTCTGGTTAATAAACTGAACGGCAAGAACAGAGTAAGGAGAGCCATTCGATTCGATCGAATGAACGGCTCACCTGCTATTCTCAGCTCGGTTCCTGTTCGAATGGTGGCTCTTTTTTGAACCACGGTTCATTTGGTTCGAGAGCACGAACGGCTTTCTGCTGTTTTCCGCTCTTCAGTTTGTGTGGCATGTTTAGTGATGGGAGAGCAACCAGGAGCTGCTTATTTTTACCAGCTCTTGAAAAGAACTAACGAATCATGACCAGGGAAGCAAATCGAGCAGATCTGATAATGATAACTGGTTTATCACTTGTGTAATAGCGATAAATATGAGGACGTGATGACTTCTTATCCCTTTCCAATGCCGATCAAGATAACTCGTCCGAAATTATTTTCTATAGGTCAGTTCTAGTTCTGAGAATGTTTTCCGACAAAACTGGAAGCGACCGAAAGAACAAAACAGAGAGTGTTTTACGTTATTCTGACTCTCCGCGGCCTTAACTCCATGCGAAATAGTGAAAAAAAATTTCTTTTCCGGGAGCGAGAACTTATCCTTAACGTTACAAGAGATGATAAATTTGAATCGGAATACACAACTCATCGAGAGCAAAATTGAAGTTGATGAGCGCTAGTATAGTGTCCTTGCGGATGAAAATCTCTCTCACGGTTGTTTCGATCGGTAAATTCTATCGGAGGATAACGATTTTTGGATTCCCTGACCATGACTCGCTAAATCCACGGTTCTTTTGATTCGAAAGAACGAACCACTCTCCAGTCTCGCTCTTGAGCAGCGGTTAAGTTTTCAACCAGTGCACAGTGATCTATAACGGGAATTTAGCTAGACAAAATATACTATAAGACTATAAGATTTAGACAAAATGTGTCTTCAGTAAAGATGCGCTTTAATAATACAGTATCAGACACTAGTACGTGTCATTTTATGTATGATTTTGACAAACAAACTTTTTCAATTAAAAATACAGAGTAAAATTGTGTTCCATAAAGTTGCAGCCAATAGCTTTTAAAGCAACTTTGTCGAAGACATCACATTCATATGACGATTGGGAATCGCGCTGATCGTAGCCTAGAGGATAGCGTCTTTGTCTTCTAAGCCAACGATCATGAGATCGAATCCCGGTTGTGAAAACACCTGGCACACTAAGTATGATGAAGGTTGACGGTTTTAGCATTCCAGCGCCTCAATGAGGCAGCACATGTACGTAGATGGATCTTTTCAAGGGAACTTGGAGATCCTACCTAGATGTGTGTGCTCTAGTGCTACTGGTAAACAACTGCAACTTCAATCTTTAGTGAAGGGGTATCACATAGCTTAGCAAAGTTTAAATAGTAACGCGGGATATATCACAATAGATCAGGCCTCTTTTCCCAACAGAAAATAACGTGTGTCAACAAAACAGTTTTCAAGCTCTAGCTCTATTAATTGAATTTAGACGCAAGTGGTGTCTTCTAAGCACTTTTCTCAAATTAAAATGCGCACATTTTCTTTTCAGACAGCAATTGTCTATCTTGAAGCATTCGTGAGTTATTAGGCTTTTTCTATGAAAAACGAATATCAGTCTATTATCCCAGGAATTATTCCAGAAACGTTTTTTTTTGTTTATTTCCAATACAAAATATCTCATCAGACTGACCTTCAAAGTAGAGCCCTCTAATTTTTCGTGGAAAAGTCGCATTTTCACAATAGTAAAAAAACAATAGTAAAATAAGCGATTCAGTCCCATTTGTTTACATTTCGGTCAAATTTATTAAAATATTGTTAAGTTTAGTTTCAAAAAAGGCTATTTTCCTTAGAAATACATTGCAACCATGATTATAACAGTGTAAACTTGAAGAGTTGACTCAAACTAGTTTTCAAATGCCAGCGGCTATAACATAGTGAATACAACTCAAGTCTGCTATGCCAAATGGTTATGAGATCGAATCTGCGCCACGGTTCGTTCGTTCTTTTTGAAGAATCTGTTCGAATGAACGGCTCTTGAGCGCTCGCGCATCACTACCGGACCGATGGAGCTCGACATGTATGTATGCTGGAGCCTATTTCGTCACGTTCACCTTGGTGTAATTGGCTAACGCGCCGTTGTACTGCAGCGCAAATTGCGAGTTCAAGTCCCATCGGTGAGTCGAGGTATCTTTTTCGAAAAATTCATGATATTTACGGCTTATTTTCTTTCTTTCTCTAATTCTTTCCATCACCCTTGAAAATGTGATAATTTTCAGGTACGAAGATGTACTAAGACGAACTCAGAACAATAGATTTGAGAAAAAATCAAACATTTTAAATAGAAACTGAACAAGAATTCAAAACTCAAAAAAAAACACAGAATCTGGAAGTTATTTGCACTATTTCAAGATTTAAAATAACAAGTTTCAACAATCTAAGAACATGACTTTTCGAAACGTTGGAATCTCCTAGAATTCAATAACATTACAATTAAAAATCTAGCTGCTTCTTCAAATATGTTTTCGACATTTACAGCCTATGGCTGTTGTAATCCTATTTTGTAATCGATTATTTTTACTATGATTTTTTTTAAATTTCATTTAAAATGAAAAAAATGCAACTGTTGTATAAAAATCGAAAACATGTAAGAATCAATTTGACAACCATATTGTCAGGTTAGGATTTCTCAAAACCTCATACGAAAAGTCTTCTTTAGGTTTTACAGAAGAGTAGTCTCATAAAAATCAAAACCAAACGTTTTATTAGGATTTATTTCCAAACCACACACATACACAGCTTCATCCTTAGTTTTGCTAAGCTTTATCTTGCACTTATTTCACAAATAATTTTCCAGATCTTCGAACTAACATTTGAAAACTTAGGCTAAAAATTTAAGTGTAAAAAATGGCTCACCAAAAAAAATGTTTGTTGGAAGCTCTTGCATGTTGTTTATGACCTCTTCCATACATCTTATGTGGCATGATAGTGGTGTTTTATATGTAGTAGTTAGTAAAAAAAAAACCAAAAACTTGCGATGTTAAATTTTATTACCATGGAGCTGCGCTTAACTTTTTTATATTTCGATGGATATAAAAGCTCCGTACGAAACCAAATCTTCGAAACTGAAATAAAGCGACCATTATTTTTTTTTTTAATTTTGCTGGCAATCAATCTTTTTGCTTACGTTTTTACTGTACCATAGATTTTGCACAAACCAATTTTAACCAATACTAACGAAATACGCAATCGATAACCGTAGCGTACATCACTAATTGATATTTTTTGTCTTTTCACATTGTTTTTGTACTGTACGAACGCGTGCAAATATCGAAAAACGCCGGATTTCCTATGGCCAATTCAATTGGGAACTTTGACCGAATTCGGAACATTAAAATATATTTGCGCGTGTGTGTGTGCGCGCGCGGCGACTCAACCGGATCTCTGTGACGTCATCGGCAATCGGCTGCCCCAAATTTATGCAATGAAAAAAATGTTGAAACACTCGGATTGACCGCACACACGCATGTTTGGCAAATTCATCACCATCATTCCAAAAAATAAACAAAATTTAAATATTACAAAACAAAATCCAGGCGACATTACCAGGGATCGGGAGGATATCAACTGTGAGTGTCCAACGAAATGTAACTTTCTATTGCTCTCTTTCTATCTCTAATGCCAGTCAAAAATCACCATTCTTTATCTACATCACCTACCTAATAAAAAAAAGTTCAAATCTTTTTTTTTTTTAAACAAACTTGATTTGCAAATCTGTCCGGAAAATTTGTTTAGCTTCGTTTCAATCCAGTCGATGTTCAAATTTCGATTTCTTTCCACCTTGGTTGTTTCAAATACTTGCTCTCTCTACTTTCTCTCTTGTTCTCAATTTTTTCCACAAAATGAGTCTCTTCAACATCCAACACACAAACTACTCAGAACTCAGGCACACTTCCCAATACAACACTGAATACACAAAATTACCATCAATTATTTTGTTTCTTTGAAATTTCAATTTTCTTGAATGTTGAACTTTGTAATAAGCTTCGAAGTTCGCACATCATTGCGAAAGCCACAATCTAGAATTGCTTCGATCAAGGAGAACGAGAAAAAACTGTACAAAGTCCTATTAAGCGAACCATAGACTACACCACATCTGTACAAAATGCAATACAAACATGTTTCGCGCGAACACAGTAACAGTAAAAGCAACATCAAAAAACCACCCCCAACCAGGCTGGGGCCGCGTAAATGACCTGAAGTTTGTTAAAACAGCACCATACACCATGCCATAGAGGGTGGTTTGTACAAAACATTTCGATCCCGACCGATTCTACTCAAACCGTTTGCGCGCTCATTCAAACAGTGCCATACACGATGCAAATCGTATTCACAGCGACTGAATGTCATCGAATTTCATCGCATTTGTGCAAATGTTGTGTAGTCTATGGTCTGCTTTAGCATTTCGTTTCTGTTCTGTTCTGTTCTCCTAGATGGGAGTATCTGATGTGCTCCATTGTGTCATATTTTATCGATCTCAACGTATTCTCAAAACATTATCTCGAACTGCACTCTTCATATGAAAAGCAACTAATTTATTTTTCAATTTTTTACAATTTCTATTTTGAATCAAACCCCATGACCCTCCCAATAAAAGTGATCAACCGCAACCGACGAGGTACGACAATGGGCTCCAATCAGATGCTTAACGCTACCAAACAAGTTAACAAAGTTAAACCTAATGTAAATAGACAGTCATCGGATAATCAAGTATCACCTACGACGTACAATCGGTAAGTAACTTGATGAAAAAAAAATATGATGTTTGTTCAGGAAAATATTGTCTTCAAAAATTAACAGGAGACCATGCTTGACACATCCGGTCAGGGAGAGCTCCAGCAAAGAAAGTGTTTTTTTTAAATGAGCGTGTAGTTTTTTTTTGTCAAAGAACTGATTATGCGTTGCATTAAAGTGACGCCGAAGAAGCGAATCTAATATCTAAAAATTTTAAAATTTCTAGTAAATAGTTCCAAGACCGCAAATTTTGTACAAAACTAGTACTTGTTTGCTTTTACGCCTCTTCGGCTATTATGAAGCTATTTCATTTTGAAAATTTTGCAAATGTCAACATCACACTGTCAACCATTTTTACTCAAAATATAATCATTTTTACCCATGCGGTAAAAAGTTTTTGAGCTGATTTTGACATTCCTCACGCACACTTGATTACGTATACGGAGGATGACGAGAAAAATAACCACCAAAATATCAGTACAATAACGGGCAGCAAGCAGAAGAGTTGTCATTGCCAAAATCCAAAAGCGCTGATGGATTAGTCACCAATTCTCCCAGCAGAAAATAGGACGCGAAAGCGTTTATAATCTTTAATGTTAACGATATACCAAAATCAATTTACCTCCGCTTCTCACCTCTTTACTTTAACATGGGAAAAACAAATCGCAAAAAATGGACACTCAACTAGTATTTTAAACTAGGATCATGTTCGCCAAGGCAAGAGAATTCCCAGTTTGAATTTGAGTCTGATAAAATAAGTTTGCGATCAAAATATTGTTGACACATCCCAGCTACAGTGTCGGACAATAGAATAGGACCACAGCTCAATCCAAAACAGAAAGTGACAAAACTTTGAGAAAAAAATTTCCATTTAAGTGCATCAAACCATTTACAAATTGTAAATTCCATTCTTCGAAGAAATTAAATCATCTGTAGTTAAAACAATTGTCCTTTATTTAAAAATACGTTTTTAGCATACTTACTGACTAAAATAACGCGACATAAAATAGGACCGCTTTAGAATTCATGGTAAAAAAAATTAAAAAAAAAAAAGAAATTCATACCGTGATCGATTTGCAGGGTTAGTACTTGGTGGTATAACCCTTATTACGCATCACTTCTCGCACCCGGTTCGGCATCGACTCCACCAGCTTTTGGCACGTTCTCACCGGGATAGCGTACCACACCGCCTGGATTCTCTCCCTCAGCTGCTGCTTGTTTTTTGATTTTTCGGTGTACACCTTACGTTTAACTATTTCCCATACACTCAGAAAAATCCTATTAAGTATGCCATAAGATTCTCTTATGAAGTGGCGCCATGCGAAAAAGTAATGAAATTCATAAGATTGTCTTATGATGGAATGAACTCAATGGATGAACATCGGTTTCAATAAGGCTTTGTTGTTTTTCATAAGATATTCTTATGAGAAAAGAATGTTTCGCATCCAATGAAAATAATTGAAGATTGTTTTTCAAATCATTTTATTTTTGATTAATTTGTTTGAAATAACATAATGGCGACAACCAGCAGCCCGTCAACACCCAATTTTATTGACGCCTCGGCCATTTGCCTTCGCGCTTCATGCTAGTAGACAATCTGAAATGTGAGTAAAAAATAAAATGTTTTCATTGATCTTACAAGTATTCTCAACCTTCATTAGTATTAAATTTAAACGAAAACTTTCCTTTAGAATATCAGAATAACATTGATATTGAAGCGTAACTTTACAATTGGTTAGTGCTTCTGACGACGATGAAATAGATGACTGATGAAATGAATGAGTTCATTATTTTTTCACAATGCCGTTTCTTCTTTTTTTCAAAAGAATATCGTATGAAATTTAAAAGAATTTCATAAGACTCTTATGAAAAACTATTTTACACTCTAAAAAGCTGTTCATAAAATGCATCTTATGAAAATTATAATAAGAATTTGCCTGAGTGTAGGTTCTCTATGGGATTGAGATCAGGGGACTGTGCTTGTCACTCCATAACGTCTACCTTATTATCCTGGAACCACTTTTTAACCGTTTTAGCGGTATGTTTGGGGTCGTTGTCCTGCTGGAACTGCCATTTTAGGGGCATCTCCCACTTGGCGTGTGGCAGCATTACTTCCCGAAGTATCTGGGCGTAGAGATGCTGGTCCATAATCCGGTCGATCCAGTACAAGGGACCCACCCCGTATCAAGAAAACCACCCCCACACCATGATGCTACCTCCTCCATGTTTGAATGTTTTATTTGAATACTGAGGCATATACGCACAGCCAAGTGGGCGATGGACCCAACTCTTTCCGTCCGAGCCGATGAGGTTCACTTTGGTCTCATCCGACCACAGCACATTTCTCCATAGTTTCTCCTTTTCCGGACCGACCCAATCGAAGTGGTCCTTCGCATACTTCAGCCGCGCCTTCAAGTGCTTCGGCGTCAGCATCGGCACCTTCCGGGGACTTTTCCCTCCTAGTCCCTTCTCCGTCAACCGTCGCTGAACCGTTCGGGAACTCACAGATAAGTTCAGCTCGTCTCTGATCTGCTTGGACGCTTTGAAAGGGTCTTTTTGCGAGGCCCGCTTGATTGCCGAATCGTCCTTCGGCGTCGTTTTGCGGGGGCTGCCGGTCAGTTCCCGTTTGCCGGTGCTGTGAAGCGCGTAGAAAACGAAAGTTTTGGAACTTCCTAAGTAGTCGGAAATCTCGCGTTGGCTTTTGCCAGCCTTGTGCAGATTCCGGATGATCGCTCACTGGACCTTCGTGCAGTGCTGTGCCCGACCCATCGCTTTTTTGCTGAAAACAGAGTAGAAGGAAGGAAATCTTTATTTTTTTGTTTGTTTTCATGATTTACATGATCAATTTTATGGGAAATACTTACCAGGACAGGAAAATGGACAGACAACACCGAAAACAACACCTTTTTTCAAATCTAGAGCGCTGAAAATGCTTGAACAGCCGAATCGATGAGCTGGTCTTATTTTATGACGCGACTTTTTTCACCCTCTGACAGCTTTCTGGTCGAGTAGAACAAACGGGTTGCTTTGATTACAACAAACGTGCAGTATACAAAGTTGGCATACTACAATAAGTGCTTGCCGCTAGGTGTCGCATATGATTATATTTGAATTAGCAGTTTAAAGGTGATTTGAATATTTTGCATTAGAGCGGTCCTATTCTATTGTCCGACACTGTAAGTGAGCTTATTTTTCTAGGAACCACACTAAATTAGTTAAAACCTGTTTATATTTCAAAAGACGTCCCTGTACAAAATGGGTTTTGAAGAAGCCTTTTAAATCTGCTCACCTTCCACTTGTTGCCGGCTACTGTTAGCAGGAAACAGCCGATCGTATTCAAGACTTACAGTACCGTTCGTAATTGTATAGAAATTGGAAGCTAGCGCTCCGTCATTTCGACTTTGAACTTCCATAACTTTTTTCGCTGATGATTTTTTTAATCTAATTTTCTGCGTAAGATAGATCAACTGTCACACTATTATATCAAAAAATTTGAACTTTCTAAAGATTATGTGGCCAGATACAGAAAATTGTACGGAAATCGGACTTTTACGATTAAAACTATATAATAAAGTTACCATGTCTGAAATTTTTGAAAAGTTCTATCGATGAGATCAAAAGTTACGCGATGTAGGTACAATATTTTAGGCATGAACCTTAAAATGCGATTTCCATACAATTTTGGACGAATGTTTACATAGGAGAAACATATTTTATGTTCAACAACCAGTAAATCTGTTTCAATCAAAAACCTTGAACAATTTAGTGAGATTCTGAATTCAAAACACAAATGGATCATTTATTCATTTTTTTTCTTTTCTTCATTGCTTCTGTCAGACATTATTTGACTGATTTGTCGATGGAAAAGATATTGTTTACATGAATCGTCCAAAATTCTGAAATATTGAACATCGTGTAGCTGTTGATCCCATCGATAGAACTTTTCAAAAACTTCAGACATGGTAACTTTATATTACAACAATCACTTTGCAAAATTTTGATAGAAAACGTTGCGTAGTTTCTGAGATTTTGCAGTTTTAATGGGAAAAGTTAAAAAAGTCCAATTTCCTTAGAATTACTGTATCTCTGGCCACACAATCTTTAGAAAGCTCAATTTTTTTGATATAATAATGTGATAGTTGATCTATCTTACGCAGAAAATTTGATCAAAAAATATCATCAGGGTAATAAGTTATAGAAGTTCAAAATCAAAGCGAGAGTGCGCGTGCTTCCAATTTCTATACAATTATGAACGGTACTGTACATGATTCCACACGATGCTAAAACAATTACTTCGTTTTTTTGTTTTGAAATTTTGCTCAATTTTTGTGTTATAGTGCCATCTAAGGATTGTGAATTGATCCAACACAATATTGTTGCCAAATTAAGGTAGATGGCACCACGTTACCTAAAGGAATACGATGTATTAGAGAAATATATTTAGGGCTACCAAAAACTTTTAAATTGATGGACTTCAGAGTGGGTAGGACTCAAGTTCAAATTTTACTCTTGTTAAAGACAAACATAGCTCAACTACAGTTCCATTCCACATTTTTGTACAACATTCGAACCGATTCACTCAGTACTTTATCCATTACTCCTACTCGTTGCAGGCCCGTGGAAACAGAGCCGAGTCCATACGCGGGCTATCAGCTAGCATACGAAGTGAAAAAGCTCATGTACGAATCATTCCGTTTGTTTACTTCTTACAAGCTGCAACGCACCCTCTGTGGAACTAAAGCTCCCCTTTTTCCCTGATTGTTCCGTTGCCAGTTTTGTCAACACTAGAACCCCCTTTTTGTAGCATTTCTCACTTGGTTTGATTCCTACTGGTAGCATTTTGGTTTTGTTCTATGAAACTAGTTTGCCGTCATTATTTACAAACACCCACAGCACACTTGCCTTGATAGTAGAACATTTGGTTGAACCCATCTCAAAACCTACCTTCTGCTTTTTGTTTAGTTGGCGTCAGAGTGTTTGAAAACTCTCGAGCGCGTACCACACTTCCTTATAGTTTCTTTTCCGTACGTACGTTGATAGTTGGTTTGTTTGGTCTTCAGTTTTTGAACACACCAACACCACGCGAGTTTAGTTTGATGAACAGCATGTTTTGTACTACTAGTCCTGTCTTACTGATTCAGCGTTATGTTCACAATCGGGTTAACTCAAGATTTTCTGAATGGAATGGAATTGCAGGCCTACGAGTCGAGGCGGTGGATCGGGTGCACAGAATCAGAACGGCGTAACCCTTCAAGCCGGAATTGCCGACGATCAGTCCAAGGATTTCGATTTCGAGAAGACGGAGATGAAATACGATTCGACCGGAATGTTCCACTGGAGTCCTGCCAAGAGCTTAGAGGAGTGTATACTGGTAGGTTCTAATGATACCATTTGCGATGCTTGAACAAAATATGGCAAATTTATTCGTATTTCGCAGGACCGAAACCAAGCGGCCATGACTGTACTGAATGGGCACGTCGTTGTTTGCCTGTTCGCCGATCCGGACTCGCCACTGATAGGATTAAGAAACCTCGTGATGCCACTACGTGCTTCAAACTTTCATTACCACGAGCTGAAACACGTCGTGATCGTGGGTTCGGTTGACTACATCCGGCGCGAGTGGAAGATGCTGCAGAATCTGCCGAAAATATCCGTACTGAATGTAAGCTGTCAATGACCCTTCGTTTTCAAAGACCCTTATCTTCATTCTTTCCATTCAACATTTTAGGGATCTCCACTGAGTAGAGCAGATCTTCGGGCGGTCAACGTGAACCTTTGTGATATGTGTTGTATTCTATCGGCAAAAGTTCCTAGCAACGACGATCCGACGTTAGCCGATAAGGAAGCCATCTTAGCCTCCCTCAACATCAAAGCGATGACGTTTGACGACACGATAGGGGTGCTGAGTCAACGTGGTTCCGAACAGGATAATCTAACGCCCGTTGGTAGTCCAATTGTGCTGCAACGACGGGGTTCGGTCTATGGTTCCAACGTGCCAATGATCACCGGTATGATGTCTGACACCAACACTTTGTTACAATTCTCAACCTATCTTTTTCCCTTCCACGTAAAACAGAGTTAGTTAACGATAGCAACGTACAGTTCTTGGACCAGGACGACGACGACGATCCGGACACTGAACTGTACCTCACGCAGCCGTTCGCCTGTGGTACAGCGTTCGCCGTGAGCGTGCTCGATTCCCTGATGTCGACGGTAAGTTTCCTTTTCAGGGATGATTTTCGTACTTATCTTAATCTAATTTTTTTTCATTCCCTTCCTGCAGACATACTTCAATCAAAACGCCTTAACACTGATCCGTTCGCTGATTACGGGTGGTGCAACGCCGGAACTGGAACTGATCCTGGCCGAAGGTGCTGGCCTGCGCGGAGGCTACAGCACACCGGAAAGCTTGAGCAATAGAGATAGGTAAGCTGAACTCTTCAAACTGATGCCTTCGATATTTCTGTTCGAATTTCCGATTACTGATTCTTGTAGACTGTTCCGGTATATTAACTACTTATTTTTTACATCAATCTATAGCCATATTTTGGGATGTTGACGTAACCCCTCTGGCTAGCTTTGTGCTCAGGAATTATACACACACTAAGGTACATCCTTGACTAAACTAAACTAAGCAGTAAGAAAACTTACTGGTCACAAATGGATCCCCCCAGTGTCCTCAGTTCTTGTTGCATTGTAAATTGTCTCGAAGACATCAAGTGTCTATCTTTCACCGTTTAGCCGGGATTAATTTTGATCGCTTTGTTTGGCACATGCAAAGAGACGTAGGCAAATATGATGGGCTCAGACACTCTAAGATGATCAAACTGAATGATTTTTCAACGTTTGATGCTGTCAAACGACAAGCTTGTAGCCAGAAGGTGGTTTATTTGCGCAAACTCAAGCTTTGGAATAATTTTGGACAGTCAACAGTGTTCTTCTTTGCAAATATGTTCTTCTTTGAAGCAGTAGCCTTACGCGGTCTCACCAGGGCAGTCGACGCAGTGCATATCGAAGATTTTTTTTTCCTGAATTCGTTCGATATGAATAGACTGGCAGGGTGCCCAAACTGGTGCCGCATATTTCAAGACACTTCGCACTAAAGAGCAGAACACTGTTTTGAGAGCGTATGGGTCCTCAAAGCTCAAAGTATTTCGTCGCAGGAATCTAAACATAGCGAAGGCTTAAGCTGGTTACTTCTAGATCCTTGATGGTGACAACTCTTTGAAGCAGAGTACCACCAAAAGAGTATTCGAATACACTTGCACTATCGGCGTTTACTTCAATCCCATGTTTTCCACACCATGCGAGTAGTCTATTGATGTCTTTTTGAAGCGCAGCACAGTCCACTCTCGAGTCAATGATCCTGTAGATTTTCAAATCATCTGCGAACAGTAGTTTTGGCGAAGTTGGTAGGACGTTTATGAAAACCATAAAGATAAGCGGTCCTAAGTGACTCCCCTGTGGAACCCCAAACGGCATACCGAAACCATTAGAATTAATTCCACGAATATTTATAAAGCCTTGACGATGTAACAGGCAGGAATGCAACCTTTTGGTTGTCCATTCTGGGAATCCTTAGCGCTTAAGTTTCTCCATCACGACCATACGAGGCACTTTTTTGAAGGCTTTGGCAAAGTCGACTTATAATCAGTCCACCTGCATTTTCATCAGTTAGAGCATGCAATTCACTGGCATAGCACTTCAAGTTGGTCAACGTCGATCTTTTCCGGATAAACCCGTGCTGGACCTCGGCAAGTAACAGTGTAGCTGCTGAAAAAAGCCTTTCGTACATCAAAACTTCAAGCACTTCTGAAAAACAGCAGAGGATTGAAGTTGGATGGTAGTTCTCCACACGATGAGCATTTCCAGACTTATGAATTGAAGAAATTTAACCAATTTTCCAACGGCTAGGAAAAACTCCTTCTGTGATGGATCGGTTGAAAATTAGACAAAGCGGTGTTGCAAGAGAAACAGCTATCTCTAAACCAATGACGATGGAATTCCGTCTATACCTGGACCTTTCGATGGATCGAGCGAACTGAGAACATTTAGCACCTCCTGATCGGTGAATAGAGGTTGCGGTAGCCTGACGTCATAGTTTGGCAGATTTCCAAAATAAGTATCAGCACAATGAGCAGTTGATGCTGCTGAAAAATTCAGCGAACAAATCAGCTGATTCTCTGGTACTGTTCGAGGTGCATCCATGAAACGGTACAGAAAATGGAACCCAATTTTTAAGGCGGCGGCTGTTCATGAACGTCCAAAAGCTAGATGCATCTGGCTTAACGTTGCGTTCGATGTTCGATATTAGACTGGCCCAAATTTGTATGGAATGATTTTTACAACATTGTTTTCAACGCGGCACCCCCTAGATTGGTGCATTTAGGTGAAAAAATGACTTTCTGAAAGTTTCAGGTCATTTGACAGAAGCACAAGCTGGCGCAAAGGACTTGAAATTTGTATGGAGATTTTCAGCAAAATGTATGAAAAATCGGCATACCTTCACTCTTTGTATTCTAAAATATGCTTCCAGTATGCTAGAAAGCTCAGAATTGTAGTTCAAATAATGACAAACAAGT
The DNA here is from genome assembly GCF_029784155.1 of Uranotaenia lowii. NCBI lineage: Eukaryota > Metazoa > Arthropoda > Insecta > Diptera > Culicidae > Uranotaenia > Uranotaenia lowii. The sequence goes on from NC_073691.1 coordinate 181,135,101, forward strand.
TTGTAGAAGATTGTGACGCGATACGAGTTGACTGTGATGAGTTATTTGCAATTGAACGTGTGATTTTTTTCGCATTTCATCGATATATCGTGAACGGTATATTGGTGGATTATTAGTTATAACTTGATCGCGTTGTCACACATAAGATAACAGATAGAAAGTTTGTGTCCTCGGCATAGTTGCAACTTTTTGTTATAGAATCAGCTACAACTTTGCCGAGGACACAAATTTTATATATTTTGTTCTCATTGTGTGACGATGCGATCAAAATAGTGCGATTATTAGCCCATACACCGTTCACGTTATATCGATGAAATGCGACAATCACACATTCAATTGCAAATAACTCATCAGAATCAACTCGTATCGCGTCACAATCTTCTACAAACTTGTTTGTCATTGTATGAACTACAATTCCTGAAATTCTGAGCTTTCTAGCATACTGGAAACATATTTTAGAACACAAAGAGTGAATGTATGGCGATTTTTCATACATTTTTCCGAAAATCTTCATACAAATTTTAAGTCCTTTGCGCCAGCTCGTGCTTCTGCCAAATGACCTGAAACTTTCAGAAAGTCATTTTTACACCTAGAAGCACCAACCCAGGGGGTGCCACGTGGAATATAAGGATTTTTTTTGTTATGGGCCAGTCTATTCGATATGTATCGTTTAAAGGCAGTATTTCGCAGGGCCGAGTACTCGACTTCTAAACGAGATAAGATCGATTTGTTTTGATCAGATTTCTCTTTGAAGTAACGTTTCCGCGCTTTGCGAGCTGAATTACGGCTTCTTCGTAGCTCAGAGTTCCACCAAGGGAGCTTAAACGGCTTATGTCGGTTCGGTTGTCGGCTGTGAACGACGTTTGTGAAATTTGGCTGCTAATTTTAACTCCTGGGAAAAAATGTTCAGGAGTTTGATACTTTGGATTTCCATCAAAAATTGCTGTATAATGTCCAGTGATGGTAAATTTCGCCCGTCACGCTTGACCCGACTAGTTTTGTTTCATCAAACGACTGGCACTGTTCTCAATTGACGGAGCCTCACTATTCGCATGACGGATAAAGCACGACAACAATCAACATTTCTTCATCATCGACTGGCGAAGCTCCTACACATGGTCAAAATTTCTCCTGAGAGTGACTGGCAAATCTCTTCACACTTCGATCGGCTGCTGACGGCAGGTACAACTAATTGAACGACTTGCTGGCAGAGATCAACAATAGCAATAAAAAACTGAAAACGAGCTTGCTGGCAGGAGCAACAATAATAATAAATGCTTTTCTTGTTCCTCTTCGGTCGTCTTCGGCTTGCTGACAGCAGCAACAATAATAATAAATGTGTTTCTTTTTCGTCATCGGTCGTTTGAATGCGATTGCTTGACTAGGTTATTATTTTAGCTTCAAATGACTGGGGAATGAATGACTGGCAAACGAAGTGACTGGTCGTTAAGGAACAGTCAATTGAGTTTGACGGACCAAGAGGCTTCACAGTCACAGCTTCACGCCTCATGACGATGACTTTTGCCAAGCCTGATAATGTCTAGTTACCTACAGCTGAAGCCGATGCCAGAGCTTATTAAAAATGACGAAGAACCTTGTGATGAGAGCATCGAGCGTCTTCACATAACGACCGATAAATCGTAAAAAAAAAGTTAAAGGGAAAGTACATGTCCAGGAACGTTGACTTTAGCGATGTACTCGGATAGAAATTTCGTATGGCGTACGAAGTCGACAGTGGGGAATGGAATTTTAACGGAGTAGGAGAAGAATGTTCTGGTGAGATCAACCCATTTTTTTGTTTTTATTTATGATTTTAACTGTACATTTTCAACATTATCACTTTATAACCTAACTCTACATAATCATAAGAAGCGTTTGGCAGGGAAATTCATGCTTCATCTTTCCCTTGTTCCTGTATCTTTTGCGTTTTCATCACATGGTTGGACTGGCCGTAGTAGTATCTGCAATGCATGTTCTATGTATCCATACTACAGGGTCCACATATAAATTGATCAAAACAACAACTTTTTATTTCAAATTCATTCAATTTCTCTTGAAAACAAATTTCTTTTTCAAAATTCACTGGTTAAGTTCCACTTGTTCGCTCTTTAGTTTAACCACTCAGGACCTCCACACCTTCATGTTTCTTAAGCCTAGTCCACACTAGGAGACGGTTCGTCTAGAGACGGTCTCAGCGTCTCCCATTTTCTTCGGAAGACACTGAGACCGTCTCAGGTTTCCAACAACAACAACAACAGACAACAAACTTCGTCTCATAACAAATATCGCAGTTCATGTTGCCTAGTGTACACTAGGCTTTAGAGCAGACTTCGGCCTCCAACATACTACAAACAGCGAAGTTCATAGAGTTCAGGTCTGGCGAACTCGCCAGCCACTCGGAGCTCGAAATGAACCCTGGAAAACCATCACCGATGCTGGTTTCTTCCGCCGGGTGGCCGTCAGCAAGTCGGCATATGGCTTCGTGATTTGTCTGGCAACTAAACTCTGTCGTTCTGCTTATTCACGAACTGCTGTACGGTGAAGAGTTTCTCTTCGGTAAACACGATATTCTTCAACTTTCCTTCCGCGGCCCGCTTCAGCGGCGACTTCGCTCTTTTAACCCGTTCTTGTTTCTGCTTCACCGTAAGGTCTTGAACCTTTTGGATCTTGTAGGGCTTGGTCTGAAGTTTATCTTTCAGGATCCGACTTCGATCTGATATGTTGAGATCCTCTGCCAATTTAGTGGCACCACGACGAGGATTTCTCAAGGCGCTTCTTGGCGATCTTCGCCATGGCAGGGGTCACCACAGTAGGTCGGCGCCCCCCACCACACCGTGTTTTGGCACTTCCAGTCTCCAGCTATCTTTTAACTGTACGGTATACAAAACTTCTGCACACACTTATATCGGACAGCTCACGAACTATATTCTTCTGCCGTTTGCCAGCTAGGAACAAGGCAACCACAGCGCTACGTTTCTGTTCGAGATCCATTTTTCCGGATAACACCTGATTACAAAAGTAACACTTACATCCAATGATAGATAAGACTTAAAGTAAACAAAGCGACGAGGGGTCATTCAAAACTCTTTCATGTGCAACGATATAATTACTGTTGAAGTAATGTAGCAGTTCAATTGCCGGACCCTGTATGTTGAAAAGAAAAATGGGGAACGCAAGTTTTTCATTTTCCAGGATGCATACAAGTTTTGACCATGAAGAAGAAAATGAAGATGATGATGAAGAAGAAGAATTGGTTCAGGATAGACAAGTAAACCAAGCTTTAACATATATGTTACACTGGAACAGTCAATAATTACCAGCAAATCAGAACTATTTGACTGACAAGACTATTTTTTAACGAATTCTGATTTTGTTCAAGGTGTCGAGTAGGTCAAATTTCCCTGTACGATGGTCCGTTGGCCCAGTTCGGTGAAGCCGGCAAGTACGGGGACCTGTTCGTGGCTGCCCTCAAGTCCTACGGCATGCTCTGCATAGGACTGTACCGGTTTCGGGACACCAGTTCAAGTTGTGACGCCAGCAGTAAACGTTACGTCATCACCAACCCGCCGGACGACTTTTCATTACTGCCAACAGATCAGGTAGGTTCCGTTTGTCATGTTTCGCTCGTATCGATATCTCTCTTATGGTTTTTCACTTGTGTCTCCCACAGGTATTCGTACTGATGCAGTTTGATCCGGGTCTGGAATACAAACCGGCCACGGTGCGAGGTCCGGCAGGAGGACGTAACCAGAACAGCCAGCAGACCGGGGTCGGAGGGGGCGGATCCAATAAAGACGACAACTCCTGACTATTGCTGTGTAGCGCCTTAACCGATGGTCCCTACTCTTACATATGAACAAAAGAAACCGATTTTATGTACCAGATCACGCAATATATCAAGCATATGTTTCGTAAGTTTCTCAAACTATTTTCCAAGAATCGATAGATTTCAAACGAACAAAGGTAATCGAAAAATAGAAAAAGAACCGAATACTTGAGTTAGATAGTTTTAATTTCTTATATTACAGAATGTTTCTTTAGGTTAAACTAGTAAAAAAGGTTTATTCGAACCAAACAGTTCAGTTTAAAGTCGTGTATAATGCGGGATCTAGTACATAAAAGGTAATGCGGCTGAAAGCTGATACGATGCAATCTACCGGTCGGTATGACGCAATCGTTCGGATTGAAGACGCCGGGAAACTTACATCGTATGCAACTTTTTGCTGTCAAGTTGAACCGAATTGAAGCGGAACCCTACACCTTAACCCATCGATTCGTTTCAACGAACGAAAAAAAACATAAGTTCATATGTAAGGAGAAACATTTGCTTCCCACACCATTCCGTTCGGAGATATATACAATACAATATATAAAATTTCAAAAAATAATAAAATAGATCAGCGAAGCGATTAGCTTGTAGGTTATCCTAAAACCGATAAATCGAAATTGAGATTGTGCGGGATTTGTTCTTTTGTTACTGTTTTGTAAATTTTTGTTCCCGTTTTAACTCCGTTGAAGATTTCGTTTCTCGCAGGATGTGTATGTGAAAGTTGTCGTCAAATACGTGTAGGTGCAGCCGATGTTGAACGATAACCAAAGATCGAAAAGTTTTGTTGCATAAAAGAAATTGTTGTTTTATTTTAACAGTCCTCAACACACCTACTAACACACTGCTACACCCTGGACCTGTCTGTGATTCGATTTTCTATTTCCGAGGGCAGTTCAAAATAACCTAAGGATACAAAATTAGTGAAATTAAAATTCTATAAATGCAGTTTTGTAGTTAATGGATGAACAAAAAAGTTGTCAAATAAAGTGGGTCAAAACTTTTTGACCCGGGAGAGTTGCTATAGGGATGCTGGGGTGCGCATCACGAAAAACGTACAGTTGTTTAACTTTCTCTTAACTTAGTATTTGAAAAACTAGCAAACTTTATGATCATCAAGATCTTGGCAAGGGCTCTTAAAAAAGTATAAATCGGTTCAGCCATTCATGAGATGCACAGGCGTAAAGCTCCGTCGTCACGTCACACTTTTCCAAAAACCAGTACTAAATATGACCTCTTTTAAGTGAGTTGAATAGCTATTACTTCTAAATTCTGCGGAATTCTTGCTTTAACACCATCTAAATTATACGATTTTGGGAACATTAAAGAATACTGTATCCTAAATTGTATATGTGGTGAAAGTGTATTAATTTTTGGCGGAGTTTTACAAAAATAAACAGCTTCAGTTTGGACGAAAATCCTAATTTCAACATGATTTTTCTACATGTTATTGATTTTTTCTCCTAAAAATGTCTGAATAAAATTTGCGTACAATTTCATTTGCAAAAAGTCTTTAGAACATAGATTGGCGCTAACATGTAAGATAGACGAGCAATTTGGCTTTTGCGAAAAAGTTTTGACGCTCGATTTTTTCTTTTCAAAAACTTTCAAACGGTATGCTACAAAATGGCGAATAAACGATGAAGAGTAATTTGAGTAAATTGAAAAAAACGGCACCAACCGAGAATCGTACTCGGACCCTCCGAGTCTTCTCTCCGGCACCTTACCACAAGGCCACCTCGTCAATTGGATTGTACCACGCTAAATTTCTACAGTCAAGAGTTTCTGTTTTTTAGCATTTCGAGGTAAGAAAAGGAGAGACCAGTTTTAATGTCAATTGAAGCCACCAGGGAACTGAGATAAAGAGAAATGATCCGTCAATGATCACACCACAAGTTGTGCAGTCAATGATTGAAATTGTGGTAAATTGTGGCAATTTGTGCAGGAAAATGAGTAAACTTGAATTTAAAATAGTGCTCAGAGAGAGAGAAAATGTGCGAATTGTTGCAAATTGTAAAGCAGTTGTGGAATGTTGATCATTACCATTCCAAATGCATAGAATTTTCTCTCTTTAGCAAACCCCTGGAAGCCACGCACGCACATTCATCGTAAATCACTTTACTTCAATGATAGATTAAATCGGTAAAAACTAATCAACGAATTTCCTACAACTTGGCAACTTATTTACGAACTAACTTATCATTCGCCCGATTCAATTTGTTTTTGTACAAAGCGTGTCGTAAAAGCATAATGTAAAATCAATCAGTAGAAACATTTTTACGATGGTGATTGAGATATCCTCATAAACGATTTTAATTACCACAATCTATTTCCGATACTGGTTGTTCAAACTCTTTTCGTAACTTTTGGCATTGGCAAACAATCAATTCAACTGACATCACTGCTGATGCCTAGCGAGGTATTGTTTGAAAAGTAGTCATGCTAGGCACCAGCAGTGATGTCAGTTGAATTGATTATTTTTCAATGCCAAAAGACATATCCCTATTCAACAGCTAATAACTTTTTTGTTTAGCGGAAAATTTTCCTCAAAGAATTAATAAATTGGCATAAAAACATTAGCAGGTTCGGTTGCATAGAAGAAACAAAAATTATGTTGATTTTTCAGAGCAAAATATTCCATTTTTCCATACAAACCTAAACAATGTTCAAATTTATTTACTTACTAAAAGATTCTGCAAAAAATCATGGATGAATTTTGAATCAAAATGAATATTTTAAGACCTCAGGGTTTGAGAAATTCAAAAATGATCGCAAATCGACTCATTCTATTGAACATCTATAATTTCTGTGAAAATGACCGAAAATGTTCGTTCATTTCTCTAATGAACTCTTATTGAAATGAGATACATTTCATCGTCATATTTAGCTCTGCCAAGTTATTACCTTCATCTTTCACATACACAACTACGCGCATATAGTAGCTATCAGTTAAGCCGACTTCAAATTTAAGTTCAACGACGCTTGTACATTTTATTGTCTGGGGTGTGTCCACCGTTGGTTAGTTGAGTAAATTTTACCGGAATTCAAACAACATAAACCATCAATCCGAACGGAAGCAGATGATTGTGGGAAGCAGCAGTTTCTACACGCCACGTGCTACAGGCCTCCAAAGCCGATTATCGCTAATTACGAAGCCATGTGCACGCTGGAACAACCAGGGAATCCAAGGAAGGATGCTACACTCTAAACCATGAAGAAAAAAAAAACAGAAAGCCAGAGGAAACCTCTGAATAAATAACTCTGTTGGGAAATTGAAAAGAAAACCCACAACCCACACAAAGAACGATTAACACAAAAGAAAAATACAACATGCAAAAAATGACAAAACTAGCCTGAAACCATACAGTTTAAAAAGTAAACATTATTGCCGCTTATATGAGTGTTTACCGTTTTACGTGTAAACATCAGATAGATAAGAATTACGCAGAATTAGTACCGTGCATTTTTATAGAAAATTTCGCAAAAAACCCATAAAAATATGTTGTAAATTACGAAGCAAAGCAAAACATCAGCAGAATACATTTTCTAATAGCATCGATGTGTCCAGCAAAAGAGTATAGGAGCTGTCAAATGTTTATTTTTTTCATATTTGGATTGTTTTAATCTCAAAGAAAACGAATCTAAAATTAAAAATACCATTTCGAAATCACACCTTCCTCAGCTGAGATTCGGAGCACCATTTCTTGTTATGATTTTCGTCTTAAAAATATGCAACTTGTTAATATGAAAAGTAAACTAAAAAAAATATAAATCGTGCAAACGAAATTCGAGCTTTTACATCCACAATCGCGATTATTTGCCGCGGACGAAACTTTATTCCAAAATAGCGACAACTCACACTATAGAATAGTAGAAAAAATGGAAGAACAGAAAAGTATCGAAAATTCCACACAAAAAAATGGTAAAATTTCGGACGCTTGGATGAGTGTGCCGGAATTAACGAAGGCTTGTGTATATACAAAAGTAAAAAAGATATTGATCCTAGTTTAGTGAGCCAGAATGAAAATAAGCGACCCCGCCAGCAGATGAACGGATGGAAACGCAGCACGATAAAAGCAGCAAATATTCCTTCATATTACGACGCTAACTCATATTGTTAAACGTGTAAAGATATAAACAAAAGATTATAAAGTCAAACCATAACTAGCGAACGACGGAAGTTCTTTGAGCTGATAATTCATTGACGTTGGGCCCCATTCAAGTATGCATTTTATGTATTCAACGAGAAAGTTTTTCTTTATGATTTGGTTTGCAGCACAGTACTCATCTAAGGAAAGTATTCAGCACTATAATGTATTGTTTAAACAATCAATTAAACCCTAGAACAGAAAATTTGGTTCGAACAAGCTTACACACTTACATTTTCTCGACTATCACGAACTTCGCAATTCATAACGCAGTTAATGAGTGTGTGCGAATGAAAAATTTGAAGTTCATGAATCATAACTGCTATCATTTCCTAAATTTCTTCTGAATTAAAGCAATCGAGAGATCTCCTTTAATTCAACCACGGTATACGAAAAGTTCAGATACCGGTTTTTCGATAGCTGCTTATTTTCTTCTTAAGTGAGCGTTTTCGATTAACAGCCACTGAAGAAGATAGTAAGTTGCTATCGAAAAGCCGGTATCCGAACTTTTCTTATACCGTGGTTGAATTAAAAGGAAGCTATCGATTGCTTTGATTCAGTAGAATTAATCAACCAAGTAGGCTCACAACATATATTAGAGCTATGTTTCTTATTCTTTAAGCCGGATTTTTCTGTTCTTGAATTTGATCCGTAAACGTAAATTGAATTTTACGATTTTTCCAAGCGTTTGATGATTTCGAAAAGCTTTTCATAACCAAGAAACCTTTCCTATGTACGTTCGATATGGTTACCCCAAAGAACTTCCGATAATCCGATAATGCAATACTTAATTCCAGCAATGGTAAAAACGTCTAAATGTCGTCGTAGTGTAGGATTTTTTCGTGCGCATAGTAAGTTAATTTTTTACACGTTTTTACTTCAATCCTTGAGTAAAGAAAAACAAGTTTATACAAGCAAGTGTGAAGTAAATGAAAATCTAAAGACTATATGATAACAGAGACGAGATAGTTAAATTATTTGAATATAACAAATCTTGACATGCAAATTGCAATTCATACTCGAAATGATGCTGCTACAATAGAGCGATCACATTTTATTTCAAATATTTTGTTCCGTTTTCCCTTTACATAAAAATCAAAATATAACAAAAAAAATGAAGCAAACATGGTCTAGGCTTTTTATATAAAGATTTTCGTATAAAATCAACCAGAAAATGCTAACAAAAAAATAATTTACGCTAAACATCAATGTACATACGAATGTTAAAATTATTCCAAAAAATCTAATAGGCAAAACAAGCAAAACTTACCCTCTAGATAAATCGTGACTAACAACAAATACTACATAAACAAACACGCCATTCGCTAGAAAGAAAAAGAAAAAAAGGAGAAGGTAACAACAACAATCATCGGTTCATTGCAAATAGCAAGAAGTAAAAATAAAAACCACCCATTCATGTGTAAAGCAAAAGCAAGCAAACAATGAAAACGAAATAAAAAAAAACATAAAAAATGCCTCAAATGTGTTGCGTTAAGTTTCTCGATTTAGGTAGCAGTGAATAATGTATTGTTTTAGTCCAATCAATGAAATATTTAACAAAACAAACAACAGCAACAAATCAGCGCAAAAATCACAAGATACATTTCGTAAACCTACTACCCATGCTCCTTACTTCCCTGTAGTCCGAAATTTGGAAAGTGCAAAAAATAACAGCGCGCTTTGACATAGAAAAAGAAAACAACTATTAAACATAATATAATATCTACAAAAATCATAGGTTGTAACATGCTGGAACATTTAGACTTAGAGAAAAAAGCCGAACCTTGCCAATATCTGTTGAACATTGATTTTTTTCTGTTTTGCCCGTTGAAACCTGCACTTCTGCAACTTTAGCAACTCTACATGAATGGTTACCATACAAAAATATGGATCAGTTTACGCCATGTAACTTGTGATACGAGACCGTTGAAAGAGAAAAATATGCTAAATCAAGTACGTAAAATATAACATCTAGAAAAAAAGAGCAAGATGCAAAGCTTAACGCAGTGAGTGAAAGAAAGAGAGAGAAAGAGAAGAAGCAAGAGGGAAAAGAAGCACGTGCAAAAACATAGGAACAATATGGACGCAGAGATGTGTTTTATTTGTCGTATAACCGTACAATTGTTATTTGGTTTGTGACGCTAGAAGAATATAGTCACTTAACTTCAAACAAAATTCATTAAGTTGCACCTTGACTCACGTTCCATAATGTTAAGCATAACATAACATCAAACCGAGATGCTGAGATTCCGAATAGAACACAAACATCTACAGAAACGAGAAAATAAAACGTAAATTGCGCAATCACACGGAACGGAGCCAGAATTTTGGATTTTTTAAAGATAGAAATTTATACCAACTACCTATGTAAGAACGAAAGCCATCGGTGTTTTCATTTCGGTCAATATAGTATTCGTTCTCTATTGGTGTATGATTTTTTTTTGTATTCTCAAGAAAGTAAACAAACTGTGCAGACAGGCCGACGAGGAGAAATGTTGTTAATGTTAATATTATTGTTAATTATAAATTGAAATAAAAAAAATCGAATCAGTATAAATAGATGGTACAGAATATAGTTTCTCTTGATGACAATTCGGGCCCTTATTCTGCACCGCGCGTCGGGTGACAATAGTTGAACAAAGAAACTCTCAGAACCACGTTTTGACCTTGGACGCCAACAGCAAGGATTTATATGGCTGTTGGAACATAAGCACACACATGATCGCAATAAAACTTGATGTTTCCTCGAAGAGTCCATTTTTTTATTTTTCTCTTTTAAATATTCATTATCCAACTCTGCTCTACTTTGCTATCGATTAACTTTTATTACTAGATTAAGATTATTGTTCTTCGATCATATTTTATGACGCAAGAGATTTCTGTCTTCGTAATAGAATATGAGCGAAGACGAGGTCTCACCAGTCTTTGTGAATGATGGTCGAGTTGTTCACGGAAGTGCCCATCATTTCCGTAAACAACTCGACCATCATTCACCATGGGAGAACCGAGCCCCTCCGAGAAAATTATCTCTAAGGATGAAGCGGTGCTAATGGACTTGAGGAAGACAACACACCTCAGTCTTCCTTAACACGTTCGTCGCCACGTCACCCATATATGGGTGACGGCTCTCTTAAGCAAGGTTGCCGCTCAGTTCTGCCACGCGTTGTAAATCTGAAGCTCTCTCGCTTTACTTTCATGCTCTGAGATTTTTTTTGGGCGACGAACGTGTTAAAAAAACTCGTGTTGCACCTCG